>NW_025900505.1:0-300000 GCF_022539505.1 Lolium rigidum | reverse complement strand
CGGATGATAATCTGAAGGTGGACTTTTTAGGCATAGATGCATGCCGGATAGCGGTCTATGTACTTTGTCGTAATGCCCCGATTAAATCTCATAGTACTCATCATGATATATGTATGTGCATTGTTATGCCTTCTTTATTTGTCAATTGCCCAACCGTAATTTGTTCACCCAACATCTATTTATCTTATGGGAGAGACACCACTAGTGAACTGTGGACCCCGGTCCAATTCTTTACATCCGAAATACAATCTACCGCAATTGTTCGTTATCGTTCTTCGCAAACAACCATCATCATCCACACTATACATCTAATCCTTTGTTTACAGACAAGCCGGTGAGATTGACAACCTCACCGTTACGTTGGGGCAAAGTACTTTGATTGTGTTGTGCAGGTTCCACGTTGGCGCCGGAATCCCCGGTGTTGCGCCGCACTACACTCCGCCACCAACAACCTTCACGTGTTCCTTGACTCCTACTGGTTCGATAACCTTGGTTTCTTACTGAGGGAAACTTACTGCTGTGCACATCACACCTTCCTCTTGGGGTTCCCAACGGACGTGTCGACTGCACGCCATCAAGTAAATTTCTGGCGCCGTTGCCGGGGAGATCAAGACACGCTGCAAGGGTAGTCTCCCACATCCAATCTCTTTACTTTGTTTTTGTCTTGCTTTGTTTTACTTTATTTACTGCTTTGTTTGCTCTTATATAAAAAAGACAAAAAATTAGTAGCTAGTTTTACTTTATTTACTGTCTTGTTCTCCATATTAAAAACACAAAAAAAATTAGTTACTTGCATTTACTTTATTTAGTTTGCTTTATTTACTACTGCTAAAATGGGTACAATTGAGAATACTAAGTTGTGTGACTTCTTAGCACAAATAATAATGATTTCTTATGCACACCTATTGCTCCACCTGCTACTACAGCAGAATTCTTTGAAATTAAACCTGCTTTACTAAATCTTGTTATGAGAGAGCAATTTTCTGGTGTTAGTTCTGATGATGCTGCTGCCCATCTTAATAATTTTGTTTAACTGTGTGAAATGCAAAAGTATAAGGATGTATATGGTGACATTATAAAAATTAAAATTGTTTCCTTTCTCCTTAAGAGGAAGAGCTAAAGATTGGTTGCTATCTCTGCCTAGAAATAGTATTGATTCATGGACTAAATGCAAGGATGCTTTTATTGGTAGATATTATCCTCCCGCTAAAATTATATCTTTGAGAAGTAGCATAATGATTTTTAAGCAATTAGATAATGAACATGTTGCTCAAGCATGGGAGAGAATGAAATCTTTGGTGAAGAATTGCCCTACCCATGGACTAACTACTTGGATGATCATCCAAACCTTTTATGCAGGATTGAATTTTTCTTCGCGGAACCTATTGGATTCAGCTGCTGGAGGTACCTTTATGTCCATTACTTTGGGGGCGGCAACAAAGCTTCTTGATGATATGATGACAAATTACTCCGAATGGCACACGGAAAGAGCTCCACAAGGTAAGAAGGTAAATTCTGTTGAAGAAACCTCCTCCTTGAGTGATAAGATTGATGCTATTATGTCTATGCTTGTGAATGGTAGATCTAATGTTGATCCTAATAATGTTCCTTTAGCTTCATTGGTTGCCCAAGAAGAACATGTTGATGTGAACTTCATTAGAAGTAATAATTTCAACAACAATGCTTATAGGAATAATTCTGGTAACAACTATAGGCCATATCCTTCTGCTAATGGTAATAGTTATGGTAATTCTTATGGGAATTCTTACAAAAATAATAGGAATGTACCCCCTGGTCTTGAAGCTATTCTTAAAGAATTTATTAGTACACAAACTTCTTTTAACAAATCTGTTGAGGAAAAGCTTGATAAAATTGATATTCTTGCTTCTAAGGTTGATAGACTTGCCTCTGATGTCGATCTTTTAAAATTGAAAGTTATGCCTAATAAGGATAATGATAATAA
This sequence comes from Lolium rigidum, assembly GCF_022539505.1. Taxonomy (NCBI): domain Eukaryota; kingdom Viridiplantae; phylum Streptophyta; class Magnoliopsida; order Poales; family Poaceae; genus Lolium; species Lolium rigidum. The sequence goes on along the minus strand of NW_025900505.1, from coordinate 298,037 downwards.
AATTGTTACTACAGCAAACGTCATCCAAGTTTGAATTAATGAGAATATTAGATTGATGGCTGAATTGCATGCTAGGTGGGAAAGAGAAGAAAACGAAAAACTTGCTAAAGAGAATAATGTAGCTAAAGTTTGGACTATTACCACCACTAGTAATGATAATGTTTCACATGTTGCTACACCCCCTACTATCAATGGTAAAATAATTGGTGATGGCAATGTTTCTACTCCTAGTGCAAAGCGTGCAAAATTGCCTGAAACTGCTAAAACTGCTGAAATTTTTCAAAATATTGGGGACAATGATCCCATTGCTGTAGACCATAATGGTTTAGATTTTGATGATTGTCACATCTCTGAAGTTATAAAGTTCTTACAAAAACTTGCTAAAAGTCCTAATGCTAGTGCTATTAAATTTGGCCTTTACAAAACATATTACAAATGCTCTCATAAAAGCTAGAGAAGAGAAACTAATACTTGAAACTTCTATTCCTAGGAAGTTAGAAGATGCTTGGGAGCCCATCATTAAGATGAGGGTCAATGATTTTTATTGTAATGCTTTATGTGATCTTGGTGCAAGTATTTCTGTTATGCCTAAGAAAATTTATGGTATGCTTGACTTGCCACCGTTGAAAAACTGTTATCTGGATGTTAATCTTGCTGATAATGCTATAAAGAAACCTTTGGGGAGGATTGATAATGTTCGTATTATGGTTAACAATAACCTTGTCCCCGTTGATTTTGTTGTCTTGGATATTGAATGCAATGCATCTTGTCCCCTTATATTGGGAAGACCTTTTCTTCGAACTGTTGGTGCTACCATTGATATGAAGGAAGGTAATATTAAATATCAATTTCCTCTCAAGAAAGGTATGGAACACTTCCCTAGAAAGAGAATGAAGTTACCTTATGATTCTATTATTAGAACAAATTATGATGTTGATGCTTCATCTCTTGATAATACTTGATTCACACTTTCTGCGCCTAGCTGAAAGGCGTTAAAGAAAAGCGCTTATGGGAGACAACCCATTATTTTACTTCTGCACTTTTGTTTTATATTTGAGTCTTGGAAGTTGTTACTACTGTAGCAACCTCTCCTTATCTTTATTTTATTGAATTGTTGTGCCAAGTAAAGTCTTTGATAGTAAAGTCAATACTAGATTTGGATTGCTGCGCAGGAACAGATTTCTTGCTGTCACGAAATTGAGCCGCCCCTGTTGTAGAAAATTTATAAAAATTTGCCAATTTACGTGCGTGATCCTCAGATATGTACGCAACTTTCATTCAATTTGGGCATTTTCATCTGAGCAAGTCTGGTGCCGCTAAAAAATTCGTCTTTACGGACTGTTCTGTTTTGACAGATTCTGCCTTTTATTTCGCATTGCCTGTTTTGCTATGATTGATGGATTTCTTTGTTCCATTAACTTTCAGTAGCTTTCTGCAATGTCCAGAAGTGTTAAGAATGATTATGTCACCTCTGAATATATGAATTTTCAATTATGCACTAACGCTCTAATGAGATTGTTTCGAGTTTGGTGTGGAGGAAGTTTTCAAGGGTCAAGAGAGGAGGATGATACAATATGATCAAGAAGAGTGAAAAGTCTAAGCTTGGGGATGCCCCGTGGTTCATCCCTGCATATTTTAAGAAGACTCAAGCATCTAAGCTTGGGGATGCCCAAGGCATCCCTTCTTCATCGACAACTTATCAGTGTCACCTCTAGTGAAACTATATTTTTATTCCGTCACATCTTATGTGCTTTACTTGGAGCGTCTGTTTGTTTTTGTTTTTGTTTTTGTTTGAATAAAATCAGATCCTAGCATTCTTTGTTTGGGAGAGAGACACGCTCCGCTGTTTCGTATGAACACATATGTTCTTAGCTTTATTCTTAATGTTCATTGCGAAAGTTGAACTACTTCATTCATTGTTATATGGTTGGAAACGGAAAATGCCACATGTGGTAAATGGTATAATGTCTTGAATAATTTGATACTTGGCAATTGTTGTGCTCATATAGATCATGTTTAAGCTCTTGCATCATGTACTTTGCACCTATTAATGAAGAACTACATAGAGCTTATTAAAATTTGGTTTGCATGATTGATCTCTAGAGTCTAGATATTTTCTGGTTAAGGTGTTTGAACAACAAGGAGACGATGTAAAGTCTTATAATACTTACAATATGTTCATATGTGAGTTTTGCTGCACCATTTTATACTTGAGTTTGCTTCAAACAACCTTGCTAGCCTAGCCTTGTATTGAGATGAATTCTTCTCGTGCATCCAAATCCTTGAGCCAAACACCATGCCATTTGTGTCCACCATACCTACCTACTACATGGTATTTCTCCGCCATTCCAAAGTCCATTACTTGAGTGCTACCTTTAAAATTCTATCCTTTGTCTTTGCAATATATAGCTCATGGGAAAATAGCCTTAAAAACTATTGTGGTGAAGAATATGTAGCTATGTGTCTTATTTCTTAATAAGTTGCTTGTTGAGCGGTAACCATGTTTCTGGGGACGCCATCAACTTTTACCTTTGTTGAATATCATGTGAGTTGCTATGCATGTTCGTCTTGTCTGAAGTAAGGGCGATTTTCATGATCAAATGGCCTGAGTATGCATATTGTTAGAGAAGAACATTGGGCCGCTAACTAAATCCATGATTCATGGTGGAAGTTTCAGTTTGGACAATTAATCCTCAATCTCTTATGAGAATTTTAACTGTTGTTGAATGCTTATGCATTAAAGAGGAGTCCATTATCGGTTGTGTATGCTGTCCCGGTATGGATGTCTAAGTTGAGAATAATCAAAAGCGAGAAATCCAATGCGAACTTTCTCCTTAGACCTTTGTACAGAGCGGCATAGAGGTACCCCTTTGTGACACTTGGTTGAAACATATGCTATGCAATGATAATCCATGTTAATCCAAGCTAATTAGGACAAGGTGCGAGCACTATTGGTATACTATGCATGAGGCTTGCAACTTATAGGATATCTTATACATAACACATATGATTTATTACTACCGTTGACAAAATTGTTTCTATGTTTTCAAAATGAAAAGCTCTAGCACATATATAGTAATCCATGCTTCCCTCTGCGAAGGGCCATTCTTCTACTTTATTGTTGAGTCAGTTTACATATTCCTTCTATCTTAGAAGCAAACACTTGTATCAACTGTGTGCATTGATTCTTACATGTCTACTTATTGCACTTGTTATATTACTTTGTGTTGACATTTATCCATGAGATAAATATGTTGAAGTTGAAAGCAACCGCTGAAACTTATATCTTCCTTTGTGTTGCTTCAATGCTTCTACTAAGAATCTATTGCTTTATGAGTAACTCTTATGCAAGTCTTATTGATGCTTGTCTTGAAAGTATTATTCATGAAAAGTCTTTGCTATATGATTCATTTGTTTACTCATTATCTTCACCATTGCTTCGAATCGCTACATTCATCTCATATGCTTTACAATAGTATGATCAAGATTATGATAGCATGTCACTTCAGAAATTATCTTTGTTATCGTTTACCTACTCGAGGGCGAGTAGGAACTAAGCTTGGGGATGCTTGATATGTCCCAAATGTATCTATAATTTCTTATGTTCCATGCTACTTTTATGATGATACTCACATGTTTTATACACATTATATGTCATTATTATGCATTTTCCGGCACTAACCTATTGACGAGATGCCGAAGAGCCGATTCGTTGTTTTCTGCTGTTTTTGGTTTCAGAAATCCTAGTAAGGAAATATTCTCGGAATTGGACGAAATCAACGCCCAGGGTCCTATTTTTCCACGAAGCTTCCAGAAGACCGAGGGAGAAACGAAGTGGGGCCACGGGGCGCCGCCACACTAGGGCGGCGCGGCCAGGCTTGGGCCCGCACGGCCCTAGCGTGTGGGGCCCCCGTGCCTCCTCCGACTCCGCCCTTCCGCCTACTTAAAGCCTTCGTCGCGAATACCCCAGTACCGAGAGCCACGATACGGAAAACCTTCCAGAGACGCCGCCGCCGCCAATCCCATCTCGGGGGATTCGGGAGATCGCCTCCGGCACCCTGCCGGAGAGGGGAATCATCTCCCGGAGGGCTCTTCATCGCCATGATCGCCTCCGGATCGATGTGTGAGTAGTTCACCCCTGGACTATGGGTCCATAGCAGTAGCTAGATGGTTGTCTTCTCCTCATTGTGCTATCATGTTAGATCTTGTGAGCTGCCTATCATGACCAAGATCATCTATTTGTAATCCTACATCTTGTGTTTGTTGGGATCCGATGAATATTGAATACTATGTCAAGTTGATTATCAATCTATCATATATGTTGTTTATGTTCTTGCATGCTCTCCGTTGCTAGTAGAGGCTCGGCCAAGTTGATACTTGTGACTCCAAGAGGGAGTATTTATGCTCGATAGTGGGTTCATGCCTCCATTGAATGCGGGACGGTGATAGAAAGTTCTAAGGTTGTGGATGTCTTGTTTCCACTAGGGATAAAACATCGATGCTTTGTCTAAGGATATTTGTGTTGATTACATTACGCACCATACTTAATGCAATTGTCTGTTGTTTGCAACTTAATATCGGAAGGGGTTCGGATGATAACTCTGAAGGTGGACTTTTTAGGCATAGATGCATGCTTGGATAGCGGTCTATGTACTTTGTCGTAATGCCCTGATTAAATCTCATAGTACTCATCATGATATATGTATGTGCATTGTTATGCCTTCTTTATTTGTCAATTGCCCAACTCGTAATTTGTTCACCCAACATCTATTTATCTTATGGGAGAGACACCACTAGTGAACTGTGGACCCCGGTCCAATTCTTTACATCTGAAATACAATCTACTGCAATTGTTCATTACTGTTCTTCGCAAACAACCATCATCATCCACACTATACATCTAATCCTTTGTTTACAGCAAGCCGGTGAGATTGACAACCTCACTGTAGGAGATGAAGGCCAAGAGGAAGGTGTGATGCGTACAACAGCAAGTTTCCCTCAGTAAGAAACCAAGGTTTATCGCACCAGTAGGAGATGAAGGCCACGTGAAGGTTGTTGGTGAATGAGTGTAGTGCGGCGCAACACCAGGGATTCCGGCACCAACGTGGAACCTGCACAACACAATCAAAATACTTTGCCCATACTTAATAGTGAGGTTGTCAATCTCACCGGCTTGTTGTAAACAAAGGTTAAACATATGGTGTGGAGAATGATGTTTGCTTGTGAAGAACAACAGAGAACAGAGATTGCAGTTGATTGTATTTCAGATGTAAAAGAATGGACCGGGGTCCACAGTTCATTAGTGGTGTCTCTCCAATAAGATAAATAGCATGTTGGGTGAACAAATTACAGTTGGGCAATTGACAAATAGAGAGGGCATAACAATGCACATACATATCATGATGACTACTATGAGATTTACTTAAAGCATTACGACAAAGAACATAGACCGCTATCCAGCATGCATCTATGCCTAAAAAGTCCACCTTCGGGTTAGCATCCGCACCCCGTCCAGTATTAAGTTGCAAACAACAGACAATTGCATTAAGTATGGTGCGTAATGTAATCAACAGAAATATCCTTAGACAAAGCATCGATGTTTTATCCCTAGTGGCAACAACACATCCATAACCTTAGAACTTTCTGTCACTGTCGCAGATTCAATGGAGGCATGAACCCACTATCGAGCATAAATACTCCCTCTTGGAGTTACAAGTATCAACTTGGCCAGAGCCTCTACTAGCAACGGAGAGCATGCAAGATCATAAACAACACATATATGATAGATCAATAATTAACTTGACATAGTATTCCATATTCATCGGATCCCAACAAACACAACATGTAGCATTACAAATAGACGATCTTGATCATGATGGGCAGCTCACAAGATCTAAACATGATAGCACAAGAGGAGAAGACAACCATCTAGCTACTGCTATGGACCCATAGTCCAAGGATGAACTACTCACGCATCAATCCGGAGGCGGGCATGATGATGTAGAGTCCTCCGGTGATGATTCCCCTCTCCGGCAGGGTGCCGGAGGCGATCTCCTGAATCCCCCGAGATGGGATTGGCGGCGACGGCATCACAGTATGTTTTCTCGTATCGTGGCTCTCGGTACTAGGGTTTTCGCGACGGAGAGAATAAATAGGCGAAGGGGCAGAGTCGGGAGGCGGCCGAGGGGCCCACCCCACAGGCCGGCGCGCCCCTCTCCAGGCTGCGCCGCCTTGTGGTTTGGGGCCGCCTTGGCCCCTCTCCGTATCTCCTTCGGTGTTCTGGAAAGCTCCGTGCAAAATAAGACCGTGGGCTTTTGTTTCGTCCAATTCCGAGAATATTTCCTGTGTAAGATTTCTGAAACCAAAAATAACAGAAAACAGGAACTGGCGCTTCGGCATCTTGTTAATAGGTTAGTGCCGGAAAATAAATCAAAATGATATAAAGTGTATATAAAACATGTGAGTATTGTCATAAAACTAGCATGGAACATAAGAAATTATAGATACGTTTGAGACGTATCAAGCATCCCCAAGCTTAGTTCCTACTCGCCCTCGAGTAGGTAAACGATAACAAGGATAATTTCTGAAGTGACATGCTGCTATCATAATCTTGATCAATACTATTGTAAAGCATATGAGATGAATGAAGTGATTCAAAGCAATGGTAAAGATAATGACTAAACAACTGATCATATAGCAAAGACTTTTCATGAATAGTACTTTCAAGACAAGCATCAATAAGTCTTGCATAGGAGTTAACTCATAAAGCAATAGATTCTTAGTAGAAAGTTTTGAAGCAACACAAAGGAAGATATAAGTTTCAGCAGTTGCTTTCAACTTCAACATGTTTATCTCATGGATAATTGACAACACAAAGTAATATGATGAATGCAAATAAGCAAGTATGTAAGAATCAATTCACTTAGTTGACACAAGTGTTTGCTTCTAGGATAGAAAGAAGTAGGTAAACTGACTCAACATAAAGTAAAATAAAGGCCCTTCGCAGAGGGAAGCAGGGATTACTCTTGTGCTAGAGCTTTTTATTTTGGAATCATAGAAACAATTTTGTCAACGGTAGTAATAATTCATATGTGTTATGCATAAAACATCCTATAAGTTGCAAGCCTCATGCATAGAATACCAATAGTGCTCGCACCTTGTCCTAATTAGCTCGGATTTCCATGCATTATCATTGCATTACATATGTTTCAACCAAGTGTCACAAAGGGGTACCTCTATGTCACCTGTACAAAGGTCCAAGGAGATAGATCGCATTTGATTTCTCGTTTTTGATAAATCTCACCTTAAGGACATCCATACCAGGACAACATAGACAACAGATAATGGACTCCTCTTTAATGCTTAAGCATTCAACAACGAATAATATTCTCATAAGAGATTTGAGGATTAATGTCCAAACCGAAACTTCCACCATGATACATGGCTTTAGTTGGCGGCCCAATGTTCTTCTCTAACAATATGCATACTCAAACCATTTAATCATGATAAATCACCCTTACTTCGTACAAGACGAACATGCATAGCAACTCACATGATATTCAACAAAGGTGTAACAGTTGATGGCGTCCCCAGAAACATGGTTACCGCTCAACAAGCAACTTATAAGAAATAAGATACATAAGCAACATATTCAATACTATAATAGTTTTTAAAGCTATTTTCTCATGACCTATGTATTGCAAAGACAAGGAATGAAATTTTAAAGGTAGAACACAAGCAATTTACTTGGAATGGCAGAGAAATACCATGTAGTAGGTAGTTATGGTAGACACAAATGGCATAGGTTTTGGCTCAAGGTTTTGGATGCACGAGAAGCATTCCCTCTCAGTACAAGGCTTTTGGCTAGCAAGGTTGTTTGAAGCAAACTCAAGTATGAACTGGTACAACAAAACTTACATAAGAACATATTGCAAGCATTATAAGACTCTACACTGTCTCCTTGTTGTTCAAACACTTTTACCAGAAAATATCTAGACTTTTAGAGAGACCAATCATGCAAACCAAATTTCAACAAGCTCTACGATAGTTCTCCACTACTAGGTTCAACACTACATGATGCAAGAGCTTAAACATGATCTATTTGAGAGCTCAAAACAATTGCCAAGTATCAAATTATTCAAGACAATATACCAATTACCACATGGAGCATTTTCTGCTTCCAACCAAATAGCAATGAACGAAGCAGTTTTCAACCTTCGCCATGAACATTAAAAGTAAAGCTAAGAACACCAGTGTTCATATGAAACTGCGGAGCGTGTCTTTCTCCCACACAAAGAATGCTAGGATCCGAGTTTATTCAAACAAAAACAAAAATAAAAGCACACAGACGCTCCAAGTAAATCACATAAGATGTGACGGAATAAAAATATAGTTTCACTAGAGGTGACCTGATAAGTTGTCGATGAAGAAGGGGATGCCTTGGGCATCCCCAAGCTTAGATGCTTGAGTCTTCTTGAAATATGCAGGGATGAACCACGAGGGCATCCCCAAGCTTAGACTCTTCACTCTTCTTGATCATATTATATCATCCTCCTCTCTTGATCCTTGAAAACTTCTTCCACACCAAACTCAAAACAAACTCATTAGAGGGTTAGTGCATAATCAAAAATTCACATGTTCAGAGAGGACACAATCATTTCTAACACTTCTGGACATCACCCAAAGCTACTGAAAGTTAATGGAACAAAGAAATCCATCCAACACAGTAAAAAATGCAATGTGAAATAAAAGGCAGAATCTGTCAAAACAGAACAGTCCGTAAAGACGAATTTTTTAGAGGCACTTAACGTGCTCAGATGAAGAAGATCAAATTGAATTAAAGTTGCGTACATATCTGAGGATCACTCATGAATTTTCGCTGATTTTTCTGAGTTTCCTACAGAGAGTTCTACTCAAATTCGTGACAGCAAGAAATCTGTTTCTGCGCAGAAATCCAAATCTAGTATCAACCTTACTATCAAAGACTTTACTTGGCACAAAAATGCAATAAAGTAAAGATAAGGAGAGGTTGCTACAGTAGTAACAACTTCCAAGACACAAATATAAAACAAAAATTGCAGAAATAAAATAATGGGTTGTCTCCCATAAGCGCTTTTGTTTAACGCCTTTCAGCTAGGCGCAGAAAGTGTAACTCACGTATTATCAAGAGATGAAGCTTCAACATCAATAGGTATCTTAGATGCTCCATTATCTATATTTCCCATAGTGGTGCTAAGGGCTTTATCAATTTTAGGCTTATAATAATTCTTTGGCTTAGGCACCTTAGAGACATACTTGAATTTTTGCTCCTTACCCACATAAGCTTTCTCCTTAAACTTAAGAGAAGAAAAAGTTGAACCCAAGGTTCCCATGGATTTTTCAAGTTCACCAATCCTTTTGGGTTTGATTATCATGGATAGCACAAGTTTCTAAGACAGTAATTCTTTCATCAATTCCTCCTAGAGATTTATCAAGTTTATCAGTATTATCAAGTAATATTCCCAATTTAGTTTCAACACTTGGAAGATTTTTCTCTATGGCCTCCAGCTTTTTCATAACATCCTCAAGAGAGATTTCAGTTTTAACTTCATTAACAGGTGGTATTCCAACTAGACTCTCAATAATGCAACTAGCTTCTAAAGCAGGAGTGCCTAGGAAATTACCTCCCGCAAGAGTATCAAGAACATATCTATTCCAGCTAGAGATACCAACATAAAAGTTCCTAAGGAGAATAATTGTCGAGTGTTTCTTAGTGCACCTATGATGAGCATCGCTAATTCTATACCAAGCATCTTGAAAACTCTCTCCCCCTTGTTGCTTAAACGAACGAACTTCAACTTCAGGATTACTCATTTTAGCAACAACAAAAATAAACTAAGCAAACTAAATAAAGTAAAGCAAGTAACTAATTTTTTTGTGTTTTTGATATAAGGAAAGCAAACAAAACAGAAAATAAAATAAAGTAAAGAAAGACAATAAACAAAGTAAAGAGATTGGATGTGAGAGACTCCCCTTGCAGCGTGTCTTGATCTCCCCGGCAACGGCGCCAGAAATTAGCTTGATAACGCGTGAAGCACACGTCCGTTGGGAACCCCAAGAGGAAGGTGTGATGCGTACAGCAGCAAGTTTCCCTCAGTAAGAAACCAAGGTTTATCGAACCAGTAGGAGATCAAGGCCACGTGAAGGTTGTTGGTGAAGGAGTGTAGTGCGGCGCAACACCAGGGATTCCGGCGCCAACGTGGAACCTGCACAACACAATCAAAATACTTTGCCCCAACTTAACAATGAGGTTGTCAATCTCACCGGCTTGCTGTAAACAAAGGATTAAACGTATGGTGTGGAGAATAATGTTTGCTTGTGAAGAACAACAGAGAACAGAGATTGCAGTTGATTGTATTTCAGATGTAAAAGAATGGACCGGGGTCCACAGTTCACTAGTGGTGTCTCTCCAATAAGATAAATAGCATGTTGGGTGAACAAATTACAGTTGGACAATTGACAAATAGAGAGGGCATAAAAATGCACATACATATCATGATGACTACTATGAGATTTACTTAGGGCATTACGACAAAGAACATAGACCGCTATCCAGCATGCATCTATGCCTAAAAAGTCCACCTTCGGGTTAGCATCCGCACCCCTTCCAGTATTAAGTTGCAAACAACAGACAATTGCATTAAGTATGGTGCGTAATGTAATCAACAGAAATATCCTTAGACAAAGCATCGATGTTTTATCCCTAGTGGCAACAGCACATCCATAACCTTAGAACTTTCTGTCACTGTCCCGCATTCAAAGGAGGCATGAACCCACTATCGAGCATAAATACTCCCTCTTGGAGTTACAAGTATCAACTTGGCCGAGCCTCTACTAGCAACGGAGAGCATGCAAGATCATAAACAACACATATATGATAGATCAATAATCAACTTGACATAGTATTCCATATTCATCGTATCCCAACAAACACAACATGTAGCATTACAAATAGACGATCTTGATCATGATAGGCAGCTCACAAGATCTAAACATGATAGCACAAGATGAGAAGACAACCATCTAGCTACTGCTATGGACCCATAGTCCAAGGATGAACTACTCACGCATCAATCCGGAGGCGGGCATGATGATGTACAGTCCTCCGGTGATGATTCCCCTCTCCGGCAGGGTGCGGGAGGCGATATCCTGAATCCCCCGAGATGGGATTGGCGGCGACGGCGTCACAATATGTTTTCTCGTATCGTGGCTCTCGGTACTAGGGTTTTCGCGACAGAGAGAATAAATAGGCGAAGGGGCAGAGTCGGGAGGCGGCCGAGGGGCCCACCTCACAGGCCGGCGCGCCCCCCCTCCAGGTCGCGCCGCCTTGTGGTGTGGGGCCGCCTTGGCCCCTCTCCGTATCTCCTTCGGTGTTCTGGAAAGCTCCGTGCAAAATAAGACCGTGAGCTTTTGTTTCGTCCAATTCCGAGAATATTTCCTGTGTAAGATTTCTGAAACCAAAAACAGGAGAAAACAGGAACCGGCGCTTCGGCATCTTGTTAATAGGTTAGTGCCGGAAAATGCATCAAAATGATATAAAGTGTATATAAAACATGTGAGTATTGTCATAAAACTAGCATGGAACATAAGAAATTATAGATACGTTTGAGACGTATCATTCGTTCTCAGCGTGTTCAACCAAGAGGTGCTGTGTTCAATCCCTGCCAGGCCCAACCATTTTTGCCTTTTCCATCTGTGGCTGGACCGGCCTGGTCGTCCCATTCAGCCCGTCGCCGGCGTGCGGCAGGCAGCTTCCACCACCCAATCGGTACAGATCCGGCCCGTGATAGCCCATCCCCCTGTCTGTTTTCGATTCTTTATACAAATCTTATACAATTCATATCTTTCAAACCTTTCATCGAAATGCAAAGTGTTTTATATGAAAGTTGACCAGAAAAATGTGCTGAACATGAATATGCCATTCATATGCCTATTTGCATATCGCATCATGACGCACGATGATAGTTATGCATGTTCACCTAACATATATGCGGAGTATTTTGGACACCGACTAAGGTTTCCCCGCTCCGTTTAATATTGAATTAGCTCACTCTTGCCATGCTATGCCATGCTATTCAACACTTAACTTTGACGGTAGATATGCAACTCCAACCTAATTTGTTTGTCCGGGGTTCCGACTCCGATTAAATTGGATAAGTGCATCGCGTCATATCTGCCATGTCATGCATATCTTATCATGCTGATTCTTCTTTAACCGTAGTAGTAAGATTTGCATCCGTTGTTTGTCCAGCATTTGCTTCTTCCCGGATAGGATCACGAAGTGGTGTTGTGAGATACGATGAGTTCTCCGAAAAGTTCTTCTGCAGCTTTCCACAGGCGAGCCCTCCCTCTTCACCTATTTTATATTTTGCTCTCCCTCGCACTGCTATACATAGGTTGCGCTTCTTTATCGAGTCACGCGTCCTATTCCACTTTTTTACCATAAAAATCCTATATGTATCATTCCTTACCCATAGCCGTTGCTTGATGTTTGAGCCTTGCGAGTCGTAGGCGTGTTTAGGCTCTGTTGTTATCTCGATCTGTTATCGGGATATGTTGGGTTATTGGGAGGTTATCACATGCTATATCAGTTGTTGGAGATACACATGCTTTACTTATTTGTTAACAACTAAAATTGTAAGCAGAGGCATCTGTGAGCCCCTTTGAGAAAGCATCGGAATTTTGACTCACTAATGTCCCCTAGGACCCGAGTTCTTGTTATCTGTTCCGAGATTGAGCGCTCTACCCATGCGTGGGGATTCACTGGGACCCCCCTCACCCATTACCTTTTCTCAAGTCAGTTGAACAGGGGACCACAACTTTCGTTTTATTTGGCGCATGCATGTTTATATACTGTTGCCTTCGGGTGTTTACTTCCTGTTGCCTTCGGGTGTTTATATTCTGTACTATACTGCATAATTGCTAGACGACTTATCTAGTGCTTGGCCGTTAGTGCCCGCCTAGAAGCCTACGCAACCTCTGGGTCCGTCTCGGAGTACGGCCGAACTTCGTCACGGGTAGCTTAGTAGGGTGGCCCCCCTAGACTTTCTTGTTGAACTGGGAACGGTCTTGTTGTGAGACATCGCCTGTACGAAGCGGGTCGAGCATGCGTATGGTTAGATTTGGGCAACCCCTGCAGGGTGTACATCTTATCGATAAGCCGTGTCCGCGGTTATGGACGACTTGGAATTGTATAGCTTGATCATAGAACAACTTACACCGTTATCTTATTGCTAATAATTTGCTAATAACTTGCATAGTAATATAGCATTACTACAACCGATACCTAATAAAACTTGTCCACTGTTGAGTGCCTTTTACATTGCCTCTTCGTTTTGTTGAAGGGGATATGTGTAATCGGCTGGGTTATGATTGTGTAGTCTTTAGTTGTTACCTTATGCGCTCTCTCACGTTCTCTGAGTAGACGGATGTTGTAGCGTGTCTCTATTGGTTATAGTTTTGCTTCCGCTAAACCTACCATATAGCCCCAGGTGATATATTCGCCCGGCGAGCATAGCCATTTCTAGTCTCGCTAAGTATGTGCCGGAGTTCGTTCCTTGGTACTTACTCTCGCTTTTCTCTTTCTCTTTTGCTTCCTCCCTTTTGTCGGCAACCGATGGCCCGACTTCGACAGGTACAAGATGACGACGTTAGCAAGGTTACCCTTCCGGCTTGGCCTGGGCAGGGTTATGGACGCCATCGTTTATCTTCATAATTATTAGTCCAATTTGTATCTTGTCCGTACTCGGACGTATTCGATCTTCTGTATGATTTGGATCTTTGTATTGTATATTTGTATCTTGACTCGTTGGAGTTATTGTTGTAATATATGTTTCTTGTGGGCTCTATTGTAATCCTGTTGTAATGTTACCGCTAGTGTTAATTCCTTTGGCATCACGTGTGTGATTCGTCGCGCACGTCGTGTCGGAGGGCGTCTCAGAATCGATATCGTGCGGATTTTGACGGGATCGCTGGAATCCTCATGTTACCGTTTCCGGGGCGTCACACCTACGTTTGCAGAAAAAAACAAACTTAGAAATAGCCGCATGTTGCTACACAATAACAAAGAATTCTAGGTCTGTAATATTTTCTTCGAAATAACACATGTAATTTTCAACAATATTAGGACAAAGTTGAGTGAAGCCCTACTCATACTATTACTTTTTCTTCGACACCATGTGACATACTGAGAGCTCCAGCTATCTAGCCATGCTTCTGTTTATACATTGTTTGTACATATCAATCATGTGTGCCTTGCGTTTTCCAACTCTCACGTCATGACGAGTTGAATGTTAGATTTTATATGTAAAAAATCACTTCGTTGAATTCAATGCATCTTCGACAGATGTGATATTCTAACGGTCATTTGCAGCTAGAAATAAGTTCGATGAAAATATCTCGTACCTCACGAAACACGCATATGAAACCACAAGAAAATAAGAGGTCACCTTGCTTCTCTCGCCTGCACTCAGATTCATTTACATGCAAGGCCCATGAAGATCGGCAAAGGTGCATCATAACACAAGATTCCTTTACATAGAAATAGCTTCAAATATACATAATTATCAGTATGAGCCTCTACAACAAAGGACCTTGAAGAGTAGCAAAGATTCATCATAGCGAAAATTCCCCATTTTTGTTTTATTAATCACAGATATGCAAAATTTACGAACACATGTACCATTGAACGGTTTTGTAGTTGAAACTCGATTTAACATGAGCAGGTTTAGATTACAAAGATGGAATACTTAATGAATTAAACCTTGCACAGTCTATCGAACCTATTTCTTGTTGTGGTTGGAGCAAAATATAATATGGATAACAATACTTTGCAACAATTTAAAGTATAGTACACTCAGATCACCATGATACAACAATATATTAAGAGAATGATTTATCATTCATTATGATGAAAGTAATATTTGTGCTCAAACTTCATAAAATATATAGTAGCACTCCGTATAACCTTCCATATCCAACAATAGGGCAGACATAATAGTAGTTGAAATGCCTAAAATTGGGCCACAACGTCCTTTTAATTGGAATGTACTGGACGGGATGGTTAGCACTTCTCACTTCTTATTCCAGCTTCTGGATCCTACGCGCACATGTACTGCACATGATGAGATAAAGGAAACACTCAGGTTCTGAAAAATAAGTACATCGAAGTTGATCCTCTACATCACATCAATTTCAGCTTTTTAAAACAAAATCAGTATTATGAAGATCCAGACATACATGAACACATGCCACTAAATTGAGGTCTTGTATTCTCTCTTCATGACTCTAGTGCCATCTTAAACTCGTGAACGCATTCTGGTTGCAAAATAAAAATAATAAGGAACAGTTGGGCTAATAGAGAAAAGTTAAGATAAATAGCTTCAGATATAACTTGGTTTTACTCTTAGAGAATCAGGAGATCCGCATCTTGATATAAAAAGTAGACAATACTTCAGCAGGCCAGGGGTGAGGCCCTGCTCTATGAAGAAAATATGAAACACCCACATACATTTCAATGGGTCAACGCCCAAGAAGGAATTTGTGTGAGAAAATATGTTTTGAACTTTGTCGTTACTCATGAGAGCACAATTAACTAATTAGTTTTTGCTTAAAAGTCTTCAGGCTTGTTTTCCATGTTAAAACAATTTCAACCTGACAGAGGCTCCATGTATACACGCTTCCCTCTCGTGTCCCTTTGAGATCTTCTATAGTAGCTTTGTTAGAGTACGTAATGGACCTGGGCCCGTTAGTTTTATGGTTTGCTTAGGGGTCAAGTAAGCATTGCTTGGGAGTCAAGTAAACCCCTCTATATATGGGGAGGAGATGTATCAATCCAATGAAGCAAGAATTAAGAAGGAAATCCCTTCCCTCTTGCCACCGGCCGTGGGCAAGGCCCCCGGCCGGCCCTCTCGCGCCATCCCTCCAGCAGCACCATAACACTTGGTATCAGCTTTCCCGGGTTCGATCATGTCCAGCCCTCCACCGAGTTCTTCCCACCCGCCGCCACTGCACTACGACGTCCCCGCCGTTCTCTCGCCGGCGGAGATCACCGCAGCCCACCGTGATCTCGCCACCGCGGGAGATCCACCTCTACTTGGCCGGCCCCTACGGGCCGCCGCCGGCCGCGGCACCAGCCGCCACCACCGGACCGCTGCTCCGGTTGTGGCATCCGCCGCGTTTGGCGGTTTCCGCCGCGGTCGCCGCCACCACCCCGCCCTGGTTGCCGTGGCCGTCCCAGCCCCTCGTGGGCCCCGTCGCGGTCGTGGCCTTGCAGCAGCAGCCGCCGCCGCGGCCCTGGTTGCCGTGGCCGTCCCAGCCCCTCGCGGGCCCCGTCGCGGCCGTGGCCCCGCAGCAGCAACTGCAGCAGCTGCCGCCGCCACCAACGCCACTGCAGCTGCTGTCCTCACCGACGATGTCCCTGCCGTCCGGTGGGCAGCTGCAACAGCAGCAGCAGCTGCCGTCACCACCAACACCGCAGCAGCGGCTGCTGCCGCCACCGACGCCGTCCCTGCCTTTTGGCGGTGTGGGAGCGACCTTGGCCCCGGGCTCTACATCGACACCGCCTGGGATGCCCTTCCACCAGGTCCGTTTCCCTTCGTCACCGTCACCGCTTCCGTCTTGGATCGCTATCCGCCATGTGTCGGCGGCGGTGAGGCTGTAGGCTGCTGCGCGCGGCCTCCTAGTGCGTCGGCGTGTGCGGGAGATGCGTGATCTGCAGCTACAACTTCTCCAAGTTGCGCTTCCTTGCGCAACGGACCTGATCTCGTCCGCTGCGTCGGGGATCTTGGGCGTGCGGTTTCCCCCACGGGTGGCAGACATGCTGTTTTTCCCGCGGGCAGCGACCTCAAAGTCTGCACCATCGACAGTCATCCGGCGGGGAGAAGGCATGGTGTCACCGATAGGAGCGCACCGTGTAGCACCACTGCATTCCGCCACCGGCCTCCGCGCGGGCTCCTTTTGTCCTGCTGGTTTCCATGGGATCCAGGTGGCTGTACAGGTGCACGTCCGATGGGCGGATGGTGTCCACTTTATTTTCAGGGGTCAACAATAAAGCGTCCCAGTCTATTTCAGGTTGAGCGTAATAAAACAAGCCGAGATGTAAAAGGCTCGTTTTTAGGTGTTAGGGTTGTGTTGCGTCGAGTCAGGTTTGTTTAGGTTGCAGCTCGAGGACGAGCTGCATGTCCAGGTGGGGTGTAGTGTTAGAGTACGTAATGGGCCTGGACCCGTTAGTCTTATGGTTTGCTTAGGGGTCAAGTAAGCCTTGCTTGGGAGTCAAGTAAATCTCTCTATATATGGAGAGGAGATGTATCAATCTAATCAAGCAAAAATTAAGAAGGAAATCCCTTCCCTCTTGCCCCCGGCCGTGGGAAAGGCCCCCGGCCGGCCCTCTCGCGCCATCCCTCAAGCAGCACCATAACAAGGTTGTTCGCAGTGAAAAAATTAAAATAGCATAGCCCGCGTTGAGCCAAAGTAGTCAATTTGCCAGAGTTACTTAAGAAAATCAAGTATCCGAGTTTAGTTTGTACTAAAATAGCATTACTAACCTAACACAAAGTAACTTAGGAATTACTTCATTTTCTGAAACATGCACGCTTTGTCATCCAAACTAGAGAGGACTGTCAAATATCAAAAATCATCCAGGTCATCAGCGGACTATTTCATTTGGGGTGTGCTTCGGTGTCCCCCCTTGGGCTCCACGATTCTAGAAAATTGGAGCGGCTCTAACTTTTAAGAGAAATGCGTGGAGTTGGAGCATCGATTTCACGTTTGGTGCTTCTCGCAGCAACTCCAACATTGCGGATGGAGCTGAAAATGTTTGGCGCGACTCCACGTTTCTGAGAAACGTTGACGGCGGGTCTCGCCCCACGCACCGTCGAGGCGCTACGACGTGCGAGCTCGGGGACAACAGACCGGGCGGTGGTGCAAGGCAGGTCGCCTACTAATTAAGCGCGGTGTCGGCGCCGAGGCAACTGTTTGTTGGCTGCCGTCGTGAACGCCATCGCGTGGCACGACCATCTCGCCAAAGAGCAAGCAGCACTATGGCCATGGCTAGACCCGTGCAAGTGCAGGGACGGGTGCCATCGTGACGTCTCGCGTCGTCGAGTACGCACTCTGCCGCTGCCGAGGCGAGTTCGTGATGGCCTTATTATGTATGTCTCCGTGCGTGGCTCGGCCGCTCGCCGAAGAGAGCAACGTCACGACCGATCGAATCGCGGCTTCAGGTCTGCGCCGAGCAGCGTGCGTGGTACACTTTCATACGACGTGTTGTGACAAGAATAAAAAATAAATTTCCGATCAGTGTTTTATTTCCGTGGCTAGTTTGCAAGCTTCTCACCAGAAAAGAATTGATCCATCATCGATCCAACTAGCTAGCTGGTCTGTCCACTTACAGGTATACCTCCTCTGCGTGCAAGTTCCTCCTGGAGGAGGGGAGCGTGCTGCCAAGGTCGGGTTGGGTTGTGGCCGGGAAGGCCATGGTTGCGGACAGGGGAAATTTCCTTCCGGCGTGCAAGTTTTTGCTCGGGAGATGCAGAGTGGCGCTTAAGGTTTTTTTTTTGAGATGTGGCGATTAAGGTTGGTGATGCAGGTTTGACCGAGCTGAGGAGGACGGGAGCAAGGGAAATAGTACAGGATTACGGTTATGAGAAGTTGAAGCTGCTCCAGTTTTTAGTACAAATACATGAAGTTGCATCCGTGAAATATATCACACCTCGTTATGTCTGGGACGCACCGCGTGATTGCTTAAATCTTTGGCTGGAAGTCCATTTCGCCCGTTGCGAAGTATTTCCTGGCGGTGGAGTTGGCCTGGCCACGGCGGTGAGGATAGCTATGGCGGCGGCGCTGAACCACCCGACACTGCCGTGACGTACCCAAACACCGGATAATTAGAAATCTTGAATCAGTTTTTAGATTCATATTTAGTTACTAGTAGAATTACGAATCCATTACGCACTCAAGAGAGGAGACGGATTTAAAAAGTTAACTGCAAGCTGCTCTAGCTTTTGGTACACAAACATAAAAACATGGAGCGGCCGTAATTTACATCCGACTGCTACTGATTTGAGTTCATCGCAACGCGATTTACATTTACCACCACTGGATTGTGGAGTCCGGCGAACGAGTCGACGTACCTTCAGCCAGAGTCAAACTTGTTCGATTCGTTCTCGCCGTCGCGCAAATCGAGTTGTAGCTCGCTGCCGCCACCGCCAGGATTTGCTGTCACCTCCACTACGTTTCACGCCGCCTCACCCATGATGAAGTTGGTTGAGGCGGCCACAACAAGTTTCTGGCAGCGGCGGCAACAAGCTACAACTCGATTTGCGCGGCAGCAAGAATGATTCAGACAAGTTTGACTCCGGCTGAAGGTAAGTTGATTCGTTCGCCGGCGGCCTCGATTCAGTGGCGGCATGCGTGAATCACGTACGGTGAAGTCAAATCGGGGAAGAGTCTAGGCATTAAAACATGCCCGAGAGAGGAGGGGAGAAAGATAAAACGTGCGTGACGTTTTGGTTACTTATCGGTGGCAGTGGGACGTAAATAAACAACCAATCCATGTTTTTGTGTTCTGGGGAACCAACTTCACGTATTTGTACCAAAAGATGAAGCAACTACACGTATTTGTACTAAAAGGTGGAGCAACTCCACAGATCAAAACAAAAAAAGCTGGAGCAGCTCCAATTTCTCATAACCACGGAGCTGAGGGGGGGACACCGGAGCAATCCCCATTTCATTTCCCTGCTACTTGATGCTTGAAATGTTTTCTCCATTTCCTTTGTTGTACCTTGCAAGAACTTTGCAAATTCCATCCTTGCTTTCAGTTTCCTTTCTTAATACCTCATGGATGGAGCCAAAATAAAATGCATCACTGAGCATATATGTTCAGATTAATAATACCCCTGGCAGGCCAAAGAGGGATAGGTCATAGGTCATTACCTCTTTTTTCATCTCGTCCTGGATAGTACATGGCAACATGTTTGAGAACAGCTTGAGGAACACCGGCAGTAAAAACTCCATGAACGAAATTATGAAACACAGCAAAAGGTACCAGCCTGAACATGTGTGCTGTTATTATGCATGTAAGCTGTTGCATTTCTCTCCCTGTAAGGCTTCTCATTAGCAAGTTTCACAACAATCTTGATGAAATTCCGACATCTGCCAACAACAGTAGCTTAGTGAATTAATAAAATGATCACAAGCGATTAGATTAGTAGATTAATTTCCATATACATACTACCCAGGGGTATTATGAACAAAAAGTTAAAGTTACACAGATTAGATTACCATGTACTATTTGTGAATCGAAGTTCATCATCAAAGAAAAATAATCAAGACATAAGAGCCAATCAGAACTTCAGAAGTGAATCGACTGAATGGATTACATACCTTGACTTGAGATACATAATTCTCTTATCCGGAAAGAAAGAAATCGGTGGGATACCGTAGACATAATGCTCCATCAGAGACTGGGTGAGGTGCTCCGTGACATTAGCATGGTCGATCAATCCGACCAGCTGCGCACCCTTCTTGTTATCCGTGTGCCTGAACAAAATGACTTATTCATCGTCGGTGCACATGTCCGCGCAAAAAAAAACAGTCGTTGGCGTGCAGAATCGACCTCTCTCATCGTGGCATGATTTACCCGGCTGTTTCCCTGTCCCCGGCGTCGCGCATCATTATACACTATATAAAAGTTAGATAGATTAGCGATCTGTAAGTAGTTTGAGTACTGTAGATCTCCTAATTTTCTCCAACAGTTTTACGACGGGTGTACTGTTTTCTGGGTCTGATTGAAATTTCTGTTTAGGTTTCTTTTTATTTTTAGCGATCTAACTTCAGGATTACCGGTTCCTAGGCTATCCTCACGCGCAGGTTCTAGATTTTGTTTCCTTTTCATCCGGTTAGCCTTCCGTTTTCCTCCTGTGTGACACGCTAGCACCGCTTTACATCCCTCTAGAAAAGTCTGGTGCCCAGACTATGTCTCTATTTTCTGGACTCAAGTCTCTCTCCCCCATACCGGCGGCTGCACGACGCTGCCCTACATGGTTTCTCTTTCAAAAGTGGTGCCCTCCTCTCTTTCCTTGGGCGTCATGGCGCCCTGCGGGACTTCCTCCCTCTCCAAACCCCGTCCTGGGGCCCTGCCGGAGTTCCTCCCTCTCCAAGCCCCTTTTCGAATGAGCCAGAGGAGGGCGCCGGCGTGTGCGTCAGAGCCAGTCCTGGTTAGAGCAGGTGGCAGGAAAGAGCTCTGCGCCGTCGAGAGCAGCGCCAGGATTCATCTTCTCTCTCTCTCACCGGCAACGCCGCGCCGGTCGCCGATGCCGCTGCAGATCATTCCCCTTTCCTAGACCGGTGGGCGAGAAGCTTGAAGTGCATCTTGGGATCAGACCTTCACCGATCTGGCATGCTTCTGATCAGCATGTTTGAGGTTTCAGCTCATGTGGTTCACCACTTTAATTGGTGAGGGCATGATCTGTTCTTCCATACTGATTCTCCAATTTCTTTGATTGTGTTTTTGTTTTTTCCGGTTTCACCGCATTGTGGTTCTTCCCCCCTTCTTCATCGGCCTGCATTGCCACTGTGCACTTCAAGATGTTATTGCGGCGCATCAGATTCTGGTCATTCTGCTCATGGCCATGATAGTTTTGTACGTGGTACGTGTGTGAGGCGAGGTACTCCTCTAGGTCCTCGCCGACGCAATTGGCGGTCGGCTCTACCTGCTATTTCTGTTGTTCCGTCTGCGGCCGTTGTGCCTTTCGGTACACAAGGTTCTGATGTTGGTACCACGCTGGGCCGGTGGCCGATAGTTCTCTGGGTCTGGTTGTTCCTTTGTTGATGCTGCAGGCTCCATGTGTTCAGTCTAAGGTTGATGGCCGATGGTACCACATCTTTATATGCTCTTGTGCCAGTCCCAACAGCTTGCTTTCTTATCCTCAAACTCTGCAAAGCCTGCAAGGTTTGTTCATTTACATGCACTTTTATTATTGTATTATGATGCGCTAGAGTGGTAAAAAAACCATAATGCAAAGCTACATATCAGTTATCTCTTTGTTCATGGTCAGAAGTTAGAAAAGAACGGTCATGTTTGCCTCATATAGATGCGGCTACTTCAGATTGCAGTTTTTCCATAGTATTTTATCATGCACATGGAAGCTAAAATACAATTTTCAGTACACAGAAGGAATTGCTCACACATCGACTTGAAAGTTTTACTAGGGCATGCTTTTCTTTCTCCCCTTGATTTCATCATGCCTCAACCCTCACTAGATTGCTCATATGTAAATTTTCCAGTTATGTTAAACCACTTTTTGCTGAAGAGTGCGTTTATTAATTGTATGTGTATTTCTTCTTGCAGCCAGCATGGTCATTTGTTCTGCAACGAGTGGGTCAGCTCACAAAGAAGAGAGTGTTTCTCTTTTGTTTGTTATTGTTTTGTTCAACCTGTTCGTACCCAGCATTTGCGTCCAACTCTTCTAATTTATGCAAGGACTTGGTCACTGAATAGAAACATGGTGTTTAGAACTACTTTTATCTGTTAGTTCTTTGTGTCATCCTGGTTTTCAGGCCAAGCATTCTTGTGTTCCTATTCTAGAAATCAAACTAGAGATCACCAAAATAATATAATTCATTTCTATTCTTATGCTATGTTCTAGATTTTCCATTAGAATGATATTGCTTTCTATGTTGGTTTGACTTTTTACTGTCATTATGTTCTGGTTCGTGTCGCATCGACAAAACCTGTGATGTGGACTGTTAGGCTATGTGTGATTAATCTGTTAATCCATGAGGCCAAAGTCACCGGATGATTGACACATCGACACATCGTAGACAGACAGGCTACTACTATTTTCTTGATTAAATTCCGTTATTTTTTATATTGCAGAAATCTGGAGCTTCTATGCAGCAGCAGAATGATTCAAAATGATATCTCTGCTCTTTTCTTTTGGAAGGATTGGGAATTCCGTTCATTGTGTATATTATTACTCCATAGACAATCTCACTTACAAAAGAATTGGGTCTGATCTGATCCATCCTACTATCCATTCCTACCGTTTCATTTCGTTCGTTTTGGATGTATAAGACATGTGAACTAGCTTAGTAACTCCGATTATTAGTAGTGGTTATTTCTCACTCCATATTTTGCTCTGTACAGCAGAGAGAGAGGCTTATGGATGCCGATACCTCTTCAAACCAGTGTGAATCAATCCCCTTCTTAAGTTATTCTCTATTTTCCTATTCCATGCTGCAATTTTGTTGTATTTTTTGGAGTACACATAGCTTTCCATTGTTACTTGGTTGGTTGGTTATAGTTGCAAATTCTGTATTTGGCGTGCAGATGGTGTCGACAAGAAGAGCTGCAGGAAGGCTGTTATCTCTAGCATGAGCGTAGGTAAGACCCCTTCCATTTCTCTCTCCCTCTTTCTCTCTCGGGCATATCTCCAGTCCCTCAAGGCAGAGGCTCAAGCCCAAGTTCCTCCTTACACAACTGGAGTACACTTGAGCATGATGGGCATACATATTATGTCATAAATGTGTACAAGAAGCAGCCTTAGCTTTACACCTTAGAAGGTGGCTGAATTTTTGTTTACTTCCAAGGTTGCTTTTATTCAATCACTTAGAGACATTCAAACGATAATACTATGTGATGTTGCAGATAGATATTTGAAAGAGTTTATTTTGGTAGTGATTCTGCTGCAACATCCACAATTGTCAACAGATGTGCAGGGCGCTATATCTTCGGCCTGTCTGTGGTCTGGAAGACACTAGCAATGGCTAGAGTCTTCACAAGGTATCCAAGCCCCAATTAGTTTTAGCATTCACATAGGTTTCCCTTCGGATAAGTAATCAATAATAGTTTTTCAGATGATAATCAATAACAGTTGGGTTGTAAAATACTATTAACTGCCTTTTTGGGCAGAAGAGTTGGAACATACCAATGGTAACGGAAACTTGAGATCGCTAATTGAATGATTCCATACAGCTGTTTTTCTAGAACTTCTACGTTTGACATACTATAGTACAGACCAGTGTTTAACAAGGGTGACAAATAAGTATTTGAAGATTTGGAGTACTGGCTCCGGAGCTGTTTATGCGTCACGATCAAGGCGATCTTCTTCTGTCCATGGCCAAGAAAAGTATATTACTTGAGAATTTGTTGGACACCTGGCTCCCGCTCCGTGCACCTGACTGTTTGGTGTGTAGAACCTGATCCATCATCTTTTTTTTTGAAACGGAGGCAAAAGCTTTGCCTCAATCTATTAATTAAGAAGAAAGTGCCCAATTTTTTGGAGAAAATCGGGCGAAAACCAGCAACACACAGTTAGCACCCCGCCAACCTGGCTACCCACACGAAGCACAGACGCCATCGAGGAGAAAGACCCGTTGAGGATGTCATCAAGCGTCATCGTCGTCACTCCTCCACGAGACAGCGATTCCGACTTCACTTTAGACATCCGCCATCGAGACCCTCGCCGCAGACGACAACGGAACCCAAGTGAGCCTGTGCCAAACAGTCGACCCTCAAGCACGCCGAGGAGGAGGTAGCTCCGACTTCAACTGTGACCTTCATAGGAGAAGTTGCACGCCTTGCACCGACGCAAGCATCAATCAAGTGGCATCGTTGCCACAAGTCGCCTCGCAGCTCCGACTTCACCATCACGGCAGGGGTGACGAAGAACATGCCGCAACTCCGATCCGCTCACCATTGCCATCGTCGCCACGCAACCCATGACGCCAACACCATCCAACTTCCACGGGTCCCTCTGGCCTAAGCAGCTCCAAATCGATGCCCTCAAGAGGGAAGACGACACAAGAATGCCGCCATCGACCGATCACGGTGGATCTAGGGATTTCCCCGGAGCAAACCCAGACAAGAAGCCACAACGTCACCTCGGCGATGCCTTCAAGAAGGGAGCGGCGCCCGAAGCTGCCGCCATCGCCGGCCTCGGCCAGCTGCCGGCCGGCCAGCAACCGAGACAAGGCGTTAGCCTGGGACTTGTCGCGCCATCCTGCTTCGTGCCCAAGACCGGACCACCTTCTTCCACCATGCCCACCAACACCTCGCCGCTGCCCGGGGCAGCCGCCCCCGGAACTCCACCAGCGCCTACCACTGCACCATTGCAGCACCACCATGGCCAGGGCCTTTTGCGCGTTCCAGCCAGCCGCGACGCCCAGACCACCCACGCCCGGAGCCGGCCCGCAGGGCCCAGATCCAGCCCGGCGGCGCCCCGCCACCCTCAGCGCCGCCGCCCCCACACAGCCACGCGCCACCACCTTCCCCAGCACCGGCCACCTTCCCCAGCACCGGCCACCTTCCCCAGCACCGGCCACGCAGCGCCCGCAACGGCCACTGCCCGACCGGCCCAGGCCAAGCCCAGATCGGGCCCGCCGAGCCGCCGCCAGCAGCGACGCACCATGCCGCCGGCCTCCGCCCGTCCCGCCGCGAGGTCCACAGCGACCTCGCCTCGAGGCCGCCGCCCCGGCGCACCGCGACACCTCTGCGCAGCACGCGCCCCGCGGTCGACGCCAGCGCCGCGCGTCTCCACCCACGCCTCCACGGCGAGATCCCACCCTGACACCTTTGGCGGCGAGGGCGCCCGCCGCCACCGCGGCGACGGCCAGCGGCAGCGGCGAAGGGGGCCGAGCTGAGGGGAGCCCCGGCGGCGGCGGCGGCTAGGGTTCCCCGAGCCGCCCCGTGCGGAGCGACGCGGGGTTTTGAACCTGATCCATCATCACAAAGACCGATCAACGAGGCAGCAATCAAGATGTTCTCTAAACTGAAGGCCCCGGTTATGAATTTGATTATCGCCTCACCGACATTTCCATCCCTCCCTGCTGGTTGTGAATGTTAAATCTAGCACATTGTTGTCGAGACAGTTTGCGATACATCATTTGTGCCAGTGTTTTTTTTTTCATTACCCTCATACCATGTACTGACACTTCATGTCATTCATAATTGGTTGGCTACATATGGGTATTTTTTTTTAGAAACATAGTACAACCGCAGGCGCTCACATACACGCGCATACACTCACCCCTATGAACGCACACACGCACACCCTACCCCTATGAGCACCTCCGAAAAACTGAGCCGGTGAATTGGATCTTGAAATTGATGAAGTCACCATAGGCGCCTCGCTGTCGACGGGAACGTCGTCTCCCACTGAATGAATATTCCGCCTTTATGAGACACACAGATGTCAAACTTGAGATTTGAACTCTGGTGGGCTGGGGTACAACCACCCTCCTAACCACCCAACCTCAGGTTGGTTCTCTACATATGGGTATTTTTATTGCAGAGCTGTTGCTGTTTCTTCAAAAAATTAATAAATACTGCATTTGCATCCTCTAATAGTTGCTGGTTGATGCTTGAGGCTTTAGCTTTTCCTGTTACTTGGGGCTGCAACAAGATCCTCTGATAGCTTTTCAACAAGAATATGATCGGTACAATAAAGCATCACTTCATGTGGTTTTCGAAAGAACAAAAAGTGCAAATAACACATTTTCTCTCTTTTTCGAAAATGGGCTCTTTATTACTTGCGCAATAGACCCGGCCTCTGCATAGTTAAGATGCACACAGCCGCACACGAATCCGTTACAAAACCACACAAAAGGGTTCAAAGATAAAACATAGTCGAACGAATAGTAACAAGAACTAGCTAGGTGGGTCTAGCCGAAGTTCACGCTGCCACCCATGTTGGGAGAAAATATCCCTCGCCGTATCCTCCAACCGTGAAGACACCTCCGTAAATAGGTCTCGGTGCTCCACACGCTGCAGCGGTATCCATGAGCGAAGCAAAGCTGTGCACCGGTAGATGACCTGCAAAAAGGAAGACGAAATATTATTGAAAATCTTGTCATTTCTACATAGACATAGCGACCAAATGATTGCAATCGCTCCTATCCTAACAAGACGTTTAAACCTAACATCCACACCATTAAGCCAGTTACCAAATATATTGGCAACACTACGCGGTGGGTATAAGGTAGACCCAATTTGTACGGCTGACCATATAGACCTAGCAACCTTACATTGGAAAAATAAGTGTTTAATAGTCTCGTCCTGATGACAGAAGACACACTTTTTACTTCCATGCCAGTTGCGTTTGGCAAGATTATCTTTCGTAAGAATAACCCCCCGACGAAGATACCAGGCAAAGATTTTTGTTCTCAGAGGTATCTTCATTTTCCAAATCTTGGAGTTATTATCGATCGGGATAGTAGGCTGAATTAGAGCATTGCACATGGAAGCCACTGAGAATGAACCATTCCCGGTAAGATTTCAGCGAATTTCATCCGGTCCTTGCGTCAATTGAACTAACTCAAGACGCTGTAACAAATCCTGCCAAGAGGCTTGTCTAGGACTGATGAGACTTCTTCTGAACTCCACATTTGGTGGGAAATTTTCCAACACCTTGGCGATAGTATCGCCTTTGTGGCGCACAATATTGTACAAAGCCGGATATTGTTCTCGGAGTGTGGTATTACCCAACCATTTATCCTCCCAGAAACGAATTTCCGATCCATCCTTTATAGAGAAAGAACCATATGGAAAGAAAAACTTCTTTGTTTCCATAAGACCAGCCCAAAAATGCGAATCTCCTGGTCTCCAAATAACCTGAGATAAAGCCTTTGAGCCAATATACTTCCTCTTAAGGAGCGTTTGCCATATGCCATCTTCGGTAAGTAGCTTATACAACCATTTACCGAGAAGTGCCCTATTCTTGACCTGGAGATCTTGAATACCAAGTCCTCCATGATCTTTGGGCCGACACAACACACTCCATCTAGCCAGCCGATATTTACGCTTCTCGCAATCCCCTTGCCAGAAGAATCTTGATCGGAAATAATCCAACCTTTTTAAGACTCCTCTGGGAAGTTGGAAGAAAGATATCATATAGAGTACCATATTACTCAGTACCGCATTTATGAGAACTAATCCTCCACCCAAGGACAGCAATTTACCTTTCCAACTACTTAATCTAATCTGAAGCCTTTCCTCAACTAATTTCCACTCAGCATTGGTAAGCCTCCGATAATGAATCGGAATTCCCAAGTACCTAATTGGAAATTGGCCTTGGCCACAGCCAAACAGTTCAGCATATTCCGCAACATGCTCTTGGGCCTCGCCAAAACAGAACAATTCACTTTTATGGAAATTTATTTTCAGACCCGACAAGAGCTCAAACTTAGAAAGAATTAACTTTAGGTTCCGAGCCTTGTCCATGTCGTGATCCATAAAAAGTATTGTATCGTCGGCGTATTGAAGAATGGATAGCCCTCCATCAACCAGATGAGGAATGACCCCTTCAATTTGGCCCTCAGACTTTGCCCGTTCAATCAAGACAACAAGCATATCAGCCACTATATTAAATAGCACCGGCGATAATGGATCTCCTCGTCTAAGTCCTTTCTTAGTCTGGAAATATTTGCCAACATCGTCATTGACTTTAATGGCAACACTTCCACCCGAGATAAAACTATTGATTAACGCACGCCACTCAACAGAGAAGCCATTCATTCTGAGAGTTTGTTGCAAAAAAGACCACTTAACCTTATCATAGGCCTTCTCAAAGTCAATCTTTAAGATGACGCCATTCAACTTCTTTCTATGCAATTCATGAACAGTTTCATGGAGGACGACAACCCCATCCAGAATATTCCGTCCTTGCATAAAAGCAGTTTGAGAAGGTCTAATGACATGATCAGCCACCGAATTTAATCGGATCGTGGCAACCTTAGTGAAAATTTTAAAGCTCACGTTAAGAAGACAAATAGGACGATATTGTTGAATCCTTTCTGCTTCATTAACCTTGGGCAATAACATGATCTCACCAAAGTTGAGCCTGAAAAGCTCTAATTGCCCATCATGTAGATTCGCAAAAAGAGCAAGAAGGTCATCCTTGATGACTTCCCAGAAAGATTGATAAAATTCAGCAGGGAAACCATCAGGGCCAGGGGCTTTATTATGCTCCATTTGGAAGACAGCTTTTCTTACATCCTCTGAGTAAGGCGAAGTGAGAAAACTATTCTCCGCTTGCGAGACTTGGGGGATATCCTCTGTTCTTGTCTCATCAAGCGTGAAATTGCTTTCCTCTGGGGCACCAAAAAGCCCTTTATAATAATTTGTGATAAACGACTTTAGCTGCTCATGACCCTCAATCGCGCCCTCGTCCTGAACAAGAGTACGAATAAGTTTCTTCCTGTGTCTGCCATTGGCAACACAATGAAAGTACCTTGTATTCGAATCTCCTTCAAGAATAAATTGGGCCTTAGACCGTTGGTACCATTTCAGCTCCTCCTCCCGCAGTAGTTTTGCGATTTCTGCATTTGATTGGCTTTTTTTGCTCAATCTCTTGTGCGGAAAGCGGTCTAACTTCTGCTTTGGCTTCGAGGTCATCTATAATAGATGAAAGTCGCTGCTTTTCTTTTTTAAGAATACCAGTTGTATGTCGTGCCCATCCACCGAGGTGTTTGCGTACCGCACGCATTTTATTATTCCACCTTTGTATCGGAGACACTCCCACAACCGGTCTTTCCCATACCTTTTTAACCATGGTTTGAAAACCTTCTCGATTCAACCAACCGAGTTCAAATTTGAAACGGCGTTTAGTCGGAGGTCTAGGTAAACCAGTGGATAATAAGATGGGAGCATGATCCGAGAACCCAACAATACGTTCTAGTGCGCGTACCGTCACCATTGGGAATTTCAATTCCCAATCGGTATCCATTAGTACGCGATCTAGCTTTTCATATGTTGGCTCCGGAAGACTGCGCCCAAGTAAATTGTCTGCCAATCATTGATACCTCTCTCAAGTCCAAGCTGTCAATGACCGCGTTGAACAGGAAAGGCCAATGATTGTCAAAACTGCCCCTACTCTTCTCGCATGGAAATCTTAGCAAATTAAAATCCCCCAATGAGAATTGGGTGAGGGTTTTCCTTTGCTAGGTTCACCAACTCACGAAGAAAGGCGGCCTTATGAGCTTCCTGAGCAGCACCATACACGGCTACAAGACTCCATATGAAATTGTCAGCTCTATTACGGATGTGGAATTTGATATGATATTCCCCAACCGAATGTGCTAACACTTCCATAGAGTCTGTTTTGACACCGAGTAAGATACCGCCGGAACGCCCACGGGGTGGACAGGATATCCAAGTAAAGTCTATACAACCGGATATACGGTTCAGAAGACATTGCGAGAAATCCCGTCGCCCCGTCTCAGAAATAGCCAAAAAATCCAAACTATGATCCCTAATGCAATCGACAAAATGTAAGTGTTTAGCCAAGTCACCAAGACCTCAGCTATTTGCAAACATGCCATTCATTGGGAAACAATTGGATATTTGGGAATTTTTGACCGTTTCCGCGGTTTTTTATGAGAGGGAGATTTGGATTTCCGACGAGATGCCTTTAATTCATATAAAGAGTACATGTCATCCTCATCCAATCCCACCTCTGACACCTCACCAACTAGATGAGAAAGAAGCTGACCATCTAATGTGGCAATCGCTTCATCCTCATCCAAGTAAGTGGAGTCCAACCTAGTCGAAGCTTTTGGAATAACCGTAAACGATCAAATTCCATATGCTTCAAGACTCTAGTTGAAACAGAAATCTCCTTATCTGATCTACCAAGACTAACTCCTAAACCATTAAGCTTAGAAGAAATAATTGGTGATGAAAAGGATAAAAAAGATCTGGATTTATGAGAAGATATCATACCATCGAAGTCGAGATTTTTAGCCGCCTTTCGGCGTATCGCCTTCTGCATGGTATCCTCATCCGTCACCGTCCCACCACCCGCATCCACCCCAAACCTCCCACTCCGCCTAACCGGAGTGACGTACCCATCATGGTAGTCACTCGACAGTACAAGAGTGGGCGACTGAACAGGCGCCCCCCTATGACGCTGCGACAGCGATACAGGGGGTGTCGTCGGGGACGTAGGCGTAGCGGGCGGAGAAGGTGATAGAACAGGCAGTGGTGAGGAAGAGGTATCCGTCGATGTGGAGGGTGCCACCGTCGGAGAAGAAGGAAGGGGGACCGGGGCTGACCATGCCAATGAAGCATTCGGCCCCAAGCCCACCCCTCCCAAAGATGACGCCGAAACCTCGGTGGTGTGGGGCAAGGGCGATGTAGCAGCCCCACACACCACCGCTATCTCGTCTCCTCCACCCGCCGTCTCCTCCGACACCACCGCCGACGCAGTGGCGGCCGTGGTAGGAGGCACCGTCGATGTAGCAGCCCCCTCCACCACCGCTACACCACCTGCATGGGGAGGCGACGGCGCAGCAGCCGCCCCCTACAACTGAGTCGAAGAAGAGAAAGAGGGGGACGACGATGATGTAGCAGCCGCCTCCTCCTCCGGCTGCACCTGCACGGACTCTGCAGGACGGGGTGGGGATGAGCACACCCCCAGCGCCCCCTGCACATCCACCTGTGTAGACGAAAGCTCAACGTCCATAGCCAATGGAGACGACGCCAGTGTCCCCACTAGCTACGGCGAAACTCTACGAATCCTGTCAACAATCTCCCTGCCTCTCGGAGTCCGCGGGCTAGCATTATAAGGTGTAATGACTGGGCATAAAACATGTGCAACTTGTACCGACTTTCCTGCAATAGTTGAGGAAGAGGGCGCAGAAGTGTCCACCTCCATACTAGAAATACCGGTAGCGGGTGCTCCTAATGGGCCAGCGGGGTCAACATCCTTGTCATTACCCATGTCATCCTCATCCATATCATCACCCTTCCGCCTCCAAAAAAACTTAGAGAAAGACGGATCCGCAACAAACTCCGCCGGCTCTCGACGGAACACAAAGCTGAATAACTTCATCCTAACAGCACAAGCCACGGCCAGGAACGGACCAAAGTCATCAGATTGTGCCTCCAACGCCTTAGGATTAACCATGGCAACAAGAATACGCACAACCCCACGGCTCCGCATAGTGACAAGATCAACATCCAACGGAACACCAAGAAGAGTCCCAACCGCCCATAAACCATGGAAATGCCTCACAGTGTAAGGTACCCCCTCCACGTGAACCCAGACAGGAATGAGTTCAGATTTGTGCTGTATGTCCTGAGGCTTCCAAATCGTGACCGAAGCTGTAGCCTTATGAGCCGGCACACCCATATGAAAACCATCAACACGCTGAAGATCTGCCGCCGTTGGGAAGCCAATGAGAAAAGCGTCATCCCCGTGTGCAACCGCCTCCCACTTCCACTGCCCATTAAGCGGACAAATCCTCTTCATCAGATCTTGAATCGCCTTTGCCGGTACCTTGTCCCCTGAGATGGACACCAGAGCTGTAGGAGAGCAAGTCGGTGCAAGGTGAGCCTTATGCACACTATCAGGCAAACAAAGCAGAGCATCATCAGTCCCTTCTCCTGCAACAAAAGCCGAAGGCCGAGGGAGGCGCAGTGACGGACATCTCAAAGTAGGGTGCTTGAAATTATCACAAACCAAACAGTAATGTTGAACCGTACAATCTTTGGTGGCATGAGAATCGACTGCGCATTTCCAGCATTTCCCGGACTTCTTCCCTTTACCTTGAGCTTCATCAGACACCACCGCAGGGACCGAAACAACTGGGGCCACCAATCCCGCAGATACATCCGGGAGTGCCACAGCAGCCTCCACCATCCCTCCTACGTCACCCACCGGTAACACAGGCTGCTGAGGAAACTGAGACTGTTGCACAACCTGCGTCGGCTGCCCACCCTTCTTCTTCTTACGCTTGTTTCTTGACCCAACCTGCCCCGGTGCCACAGCTGGTGGAGGCACAACCTGCTGCTGTTGGTACTGACCAAGCGACGGTTGAGGGAACTGTTGTTGCTGAGGCTGAAAACTTGGTGGAACAAAAGGGCGCTGCTGCATAAAATTCTGCGGAACTTGCGGAAAATAAGCCGGCAGCCCTGGCTGCCTTGAGGGAGGCTGCAACGGACGGAACGGCAGCGTCGCGGTGGGCTGATACTGAGGAAACGGGGGCTGGTTCAGCCCACCCTGCCCAAGGAACTGCTGCTGCTGCGTGAAAGGCAATTGCAAGTTGAGCATGCCCCCTGGCGGAGGCTGTTGTTGATGAAGAAAAGCACCCGGCGATGCAGTTGCTGGCGGCTGCGCAATGACTGGAGGAGGCGGACGCGCTGCAGACGGCCCGGGCGCAGCCCTTGTCCCTCCACCCTGCGTGGACGCTCCCGCCGCGGCACCCGGCGTCGCCGCCGTGGGAGGCCGGGGATCCGTCATGGCACCCGCCACCGAGTGCAAGGCCACGGCCAGGTAGGAACGGCGCTCGGGGGACCAGGGCGGAGGGAGGGCAGACGAGGTAGACGGAGGGCGCAGCGAAGAAGAACTTGACTTGGCGAAGAACTCGATCGGGGGAGACGAAGACGGCGTGACAGACGAACGCGTAGGAGACTGGACGAAACGAGGAACCCTACGCCTCCGCCGCCTCAGGTGGGTCCACCCGACTGGCACCACCAGGTCCACCTCCCTGACGGGCCCATCGAGGGCAAGCGAGCCCACGATCGCGGCGTCCCCAGGCTGGCGATCCGTTGGCGCAGACACGGGATCAGCGCTCCGGGCAACCGTCGTCTCCACGTCCTCGGGCGCGATCAGCGGTGACCTTGAAACGGCATGTATGGCCGCGCTCGACGCAGAACTCGGCGAAAACGCGGCGGCCGCCGCATCGATGAAGTGACCGATGACCGGCAGCGGTGTCACACGGCGGCGCGGCAGAGGCCCACGCCAACTCCCGACACATTTTCTCTCTATGTGGAAGGTTAGATTCTCGATGCTATATACTACTAGCAGTGCAGATTCATTTTTTGCTTGCACAGTTTTGGGTTCC
Source organism: Lolium rigidum (assembly GCF_022539505.1). Taxonomy (NCBI): domain Eukaryota; kingdom Viridiplantae; phylum Streptophyta; class Magnoliopsida; order Poales; family Poaceae; genus Lolium; species Lolium rigidum. The sequence goes on along the minus strand of NW_025900505.1, from coordinate 264,155 downwards.
AGAAGCAGATCAGAGTTTGGAAAGAATAACAAAGATAAGATTCTCGATGTTTTGTTTTGACAGAAAGATAAAATACTTTTAGCAGAACAAACATGATGCGCCGTCTATGTTCTAAGTACTAACCAGACTTGAATCTTACGGGCGCGGCGTGCCGCCGCGCCAGAGCTTCCTAGTCCTTATCTACAACAAGGCAGATATATTGAACATGAACCAGGCCATCGAAGAGTCAGTACATCTACAGGCCTGCAGCTGTTGGATGGATCGACCGCCTCGCCTTCTGCTACCACGCGGCCGCGTGCGCACAAACTCTCGAAGAGACTCCATGAGAACCTTCAGCTTCCAGGTCATGTAGCCATGTACTGTACAGTCTGTACCCACTAATCTGTGTGCATCAGAGATCAATCAATCAGTCTAGCACATGTGCGCAGTTAATGATCCCCCGAAACAAACCTTTATCTCCAATGAATTTTACACAATGTGACGCAAAGCTTCTTGAGTGGTGGGGGACGTCCCAGATTTGCCCCGCCGCGCATAGGCGATACATGTGGATATCTATCATCCTCATCTTCTGGTGCATCTGGAGGCACCGGAATGACGTGGTCTTCAAGAGAGCTTCGCCCTCGCAACGGTCCATTAGGGAGAACTTCAAGGCGGAGTACATTTTTTGAAACGAGGCAAAAACTTTGCCTTTCATTGATATAGGAGAAAATAGTTGACCCGTTTATGAGGAAAACTGGCCGAAAAACCGTTACAACACGACACCACACGCCAGCCCCGAGGCTGCGCTCCACACGGGTCGACGACCAAACAGGTCGACACCACACCTCAACGCAACACGCGGAGGCAAAAGATCGGAGACATCGCTCCAAACTACCACGCCGGCCCCAAGGCCGCGCCCCTCCTGGCCGAAGACGAGCCCGCCTCCGCCGAACCACCAAAACACTCCGCAAGACCCTCTGACCGGTGGATGTCCAAAGCGCGGCCCCAAGAGGCAAAGCGACACAAAGCGCCGCCCACGCCCGATCCCTCTAAGGATCTAGGGTTTTCCCCGGAGAACCCGGGCGGAGATCAGGAAAACCCGCTTCGACGACGCCTTCAAGAAGGATGCGGCGCCCACGGGCGTCACCGTCGTCGGTCCTGGCCGGCCGCCAAGACAAAGCTTTCGCCTAGCAGGGAGTCCCAAGACCTCGCGCCCGCCCAAACAAGGACCGGCACAAACCACCAACTGCAACCGCCGCAACGCGACCCCCGGAGAGACGCCGCACGTACCCCGCCACGCAGCCTCAAAACGCTCGACTTCTAGCAGCAACTTCATGGCCATCCCTCAGCCGCCGCCGCGTTACACAACCTGTAGCCATCGGAGTACCGCCGAAGAGCGCCGTGGGCGCAGCCGGAACGCCACATAGAGGGGACGCCGACCAACACCGACACGAGGCTAGAAGACGAACGCCGAAGACCGCAGACTTGCGCAACCAACACATCCACATGGCCGCCACCCTGCCATCCAGCGCCGCGCCCTCCCCAACAGAAACGTCGGAGCAGACCAGGAAGAAGAGCCACGCTGCAGCCCCGGCGACCACGACCGAGCCCGCGCGAACAGGGTGAACCCGGGCCAGCCCGCCGGAGCCCATCTGGGCCCGAGCGCCCGCCGCGACGCCTGCGCCGCCAAGCTCCTCCACGCCTGCGCCGCTGCACCACCGCCGCTCCCCGACCGCGCGTCGTCGCCTCCGCCAGTGCCCGGCCCGCCGGAGCCCATCTGGGCCCAAGCGCCGCCCGCGACGCCAGCGCCGCTGCACCACCGCCAAGCTCCGCCACGTCTGCTCCGCTGCAACCACCGCCGCTCCGCCACGCCTGCTCCACTGCAACCACGACGACACCTCCGCCAGCGCCCGGCCACCGGACTCAGCGCTCGCCGCCCCGCCCCGCGCCCGACGAGCTCCCTCTCGCCAGGGGACGCGGGGGGGGGGAGGGAAAGACCGCCCCGCCGCCACCTTCCCCGGGGGGCGCGCAACTTTGCCGGCCCCCCTCCGGCGGCGGCGAAGTAGGGAGGAGGGTGGAGGGGGCTACTGGTGCGGCGGCTAGGGTTTCCCCCTGGTCGCCAGAGGAGGGCGACGCGGGGGGGGGGGGCTCTCTCCCTAGTTTACTTTTCCCAAGGCGGAGTACGATAGGTGGCGTCACGCCAAGCTGTTTCGCGACACTTTTTTCTCTTTTCATGATCTAGTAGATCTATCGTGGTAGGCGGGAGAGTAGGTTTCAGGGGAAGCCACCACCTCCTTGTTAGCCGCACAAACTTTGCCTTCTTTAACTTTCCTTTAACTTTCTTATATGTGATTGATACATATTTCCAAGGTGTATCCTCGAAAAAAGAATTTACACAAAAAGGATATGGAAAGAGAAAACGAGGGAAATTAGAAAAAGGTGAGAGACACACCCAGGTTGCAAGTGGACGCGGGCCGTCTGCGGCACAGCATGGCCCGCCCCACGTAAAGTCCTTGGTGGCAGCCCGCAGGCAGGAGGAAAAAAAACTATATGGGACTATGCGGGCCGACCGCGGTATAGAAAAATCCCAAATACTAAGAAAGAGCAGAGCCTCATCCAGGAAATGTAGGCGGCGGCGAAGAGAAACTCGACCTCCCCCAGGTCGACGAGGTGTCAAACCTGCGCATGTGTGGCAACATCGACGCCGAGGAGGAGCACGTAGAGGAGGAGGGCACGGAGGAAGCCGTAGAATCTGGTGCGTAGAGCTCTCCTCCCCAGCGCTATCGGCACGTCGAAGTCGGTCCGCCCAGCTGCCAACCTCCTCCGCGCGGCCACGGCGACATAGAGCGCAGTGGCGGCGGCGCCCGTGATCTTACCCGCCGTGTGGTGCGCCTTGAGCAGCAGCACCCATGTGATCTGGCACACTTCTTGCCGAGCATGTCCTTGCCTATGGCTTCCCCAGAAAGTGGAGATCCTTCAGAGCAACTTATTCCTCGTCGGAAAGCAGGCGGCTATCACAACCCACTTTTCAAACTTTGCATATTTTCTAGTCTTGAAAATTTGGATCCAACAAAAACTTTTATTCTCGTTACTTTGTGTGTGCATAGGATAGTTGTTGCTTATGGTAGTACTTAAAATTGATTTTTGTGAATAGCTTCCCACCTAAATCCATAGTATAAATTTTTTGAGACCATCTTGAACCATTATGGTTTCCCTCCCACTTGATATCTCTCTCTCTCCCAAAATTCTTCATCACATGATCCAACCCTTGGGAACCTTGTATCTTGGCTCTATAAATTTCTAAAATAAGGAGGGAACACTCCCCCTCTTCCCTCTCTTATTTTTGGACACGACCACTTAGGGTGACATCATCACCACCACCATCACACCTCCTCCCCTCTATTTTTCTCTAATTCTTGGGCTATGCCCTCTCTCAATTTTATTTTGGCACATGCAAGTCCCTTGCAAGCCCTCTCTCTTTGATCTCTGCCTCTCTATTTCTATCTCTTTCTTTCTCTCTCTTTTTCCAGGGTGACAACCCTAAGAAGGGACACTTCCCCCTCTCATCTCTTTTCTCTTTTTCTCTCTCTCTTTCCCTCTCTCATTTTCCTCTCTAGTTGGGCCGAGCCAACCCTCCGCTCTCAACTCCACCACCCTGGCCCAACCCCAAAACCCTAGCTACCCCTTCCCTCTCCCTCTCACCGGCCCAACATGACCAGACCACCCCTCCCGCCAAAACCCTAGCCCAGAACGTCGCACGCGCGCACGCTTGGCTGGCTCCCGCGTGAATTAACGCCCATGGCGCCTCGATCCCTCCCCAGCTCCTTGTCTTCACGCTGACGTGGGCATTACCCTTCGGGTAACTGATATTGCCCTATCCTGTACGGCCCAACTGGAGGCCCATGAAGACACCCGATGGCAAGGTGGGCCACTACGTCGGTGCCGAAAGAGGTTCCTTGAAGAACAAGACGAAGAAAAGAAGAATACAAGGAAAGTCTAGAACGAAGGATTTTATGTAACTTAGTCGTACCCGGACAGATCTCTCGAGACCTGGCCCCCTATATAAGGGTCAGGAGAGGGGCTGCAGAGGGACACACGCAATTTTAGCAATTTTAGCCACCATAAGTCCAGAGCTAGGTCCCCGTAGAACTTAGTCTCTCGATGAGATCATAGTCGAAACCTTCGGCACCCCATTGTAACCCGATATTTTCATAATCAAGATCAGACAGGCAGGACGTAAGGGTTTTACCTCATCGAGGGCCCCGAACCTGGGTAAAACGCTTTCCCCGCTTGTTTGATAAGCGATGGCTCGTGTCAGCTTACAGGATTCCATCTACCCTAAGCCCCAAACGGAGGGCATTGCCGAGGAGTACCCTCGACAATTGGCGCCGTCTGTGGGACGCCTGTCGGCACAAGGCAAGTCATCGGCAGTTCCAGTTACGTCCGCAGCGTTTGTGCTGGAGTCACCAACGCCATCAGATCCAAGAGATTCAGTCCGTTGCGGATCCTTCGAGTTCGTGCCGCACGACGAGGCATCGCACCCAATCTCCACAGAGTCGCGTGGCAACATGGATAATACTTTTGGTGGTGTTCACTCATCATCGATTCCAGAGGGTTCCTTCGCCTCCCTAGTTCAAACACGTCAAGTCCAAGAACTTCGGTTCCAGATGGTACCACGCCAGCAGCAGCTTTGACAGTCCTGCCTAGGAGTACGAGAGAGGGCAGCTGAAGCAGTTTCGGCGCCGTAGAGGAGCAAAGGAAAAGACGAAGGGACTCACGCCGCGAAGAAGAGGAGCAAATTGCGACTCGCCCCAGACAGTACGAACAAGGATATCACAACGTGCAGCCAAGGAAGAATCGTCTTCGCACACCTTACTTATCGGCTACAGAGCAACTTGAAACACCATGTTATCTGCATTCTTACACCGACCCAAGGGATAACCTCGTAAAATCCATCCATCTGCTCAAAAACTGTCGGCAGTTCCTCGAAATTCGGCAGCTCTGCAACGATCTTAGGGCCGAAGCCGCAGCAAGGGCTTACTCGATGGAAAGGAGAGCGGCACCCCACGATTATCCACCGGAACCATACATACCAGAAGGAGTAGACAAGTACGTGCCAGCCGAAGTATTTCCAGAGTCTCGCGGACAGGTCAACATGATTCATAAAACCAGTTTCTCAAAGAGAGAAGTCAAGAACTTTTCACGAGAGGTGAAGTACGCAGAAGTTGCCATGGTCGACACACCCGAATATATCGACTGGTCAGACAAAAGCATATCCTTCAGCAAGGCGGATCACCCGAAGGCTGTTCCAAGGCCTGGTCACGCTGCCCTGGTCCTTGAGGCGCAGATCGGAGGATACAACATGAGCAAGGTATTCATGGATGGAGGGAGCGGTCAGAACCTGTTGTTCGCTAGCACAATGAAAGCAATGGGCCTAACAGTCGACATGCTAAGGGAGTCTGATACAGGATTCCACGGCATCATACCAACCCGACCCGCTTACTCCCTTGGTAAAATATCACTGGATGTAGCTTTCGGCACGCCTAGCAACTTCAAGAAGGAGAAAATTGAATTTGAAGTGGTTGGTTGGGAATCTCAATATCACGCCATCCTCGGCAGACCAGCGTTTGCTAAATTCATGGTAGTACCTCATTACGCGTACCTGAAGTAGAAGATGCCAGGCAATAATGGGACATCAATAACCATCCACGGAAGCTTTTCCCGTTCAGACAGCTGCGACAGGGATTTCCAGAAGATCGCCTCAAAGTTCGGGCTTAAGGAAGAACTCAACGCACTCGACGCCATTACAGACCACACGAAGCCACCAGCCGATAATCGGAGCGCAAGATCAGATGAATTTGACGTCGCAAAGGAAGCAAAGAAACAACAAGTGCATCCCTATGACCCGAAAAAGACAGTCAATACTTCGGCAGATCTTGCTGTCGCATAGGAAAGCGCCCTCATCGAGTTCCTCCGTGAGCAATGGGAAATATTTGCATGGGAACCATCCGACATGCCAGGTATTCCCAGGGAACTCGCTGAGCACGCCCTCAATGTTGACCCAAAAGCCAAACCAGTACAGCAGACGATGCGCCGATTTTCAGAGCCGAAGAGAAAAGCAACCGGGGAAGAAATTAGTCGGCTACGCAAGGCTGGATTCATTCGGGAGCTTAAAGAAGCAGAGTGGGTAGCCAACCCAGTCATGGTGCCAAAGAAAGATACAACAACTCTTCGCATGTGTATCGATTACACAAGTCTCAATAAGCATTGCCCTAAGAAACACTTTCCGCTGCCTCATATCGACCAGATAGTCGATTCCACAGCAGGATGTGATCGTCTCTGTTTTCTCGATGCGTACTCCGGGTATAACCAGATCAAGCTCAAGAAAGAGGACCAAGAGTTAACTGCGTTCATCACCCCGCACAGTGTTTTCTGTTACAACGTTTTGACTTTCGGGCTGAAAAATGCAGGAGCAACTTATCAGCGGTGTATGCAAGCCTGTCTTGGAGAGCAGATCAGAAGGAACATTGAAGTCTACATTGATGATATCGTGGTCAAGACCAAACATGCTGCCACTCTTATCGACAACCTGCGAGAAAACTTCAATAACCTCTACAGGTACAAAATCAAGCTAAACCCGAAGAAATGTTTCTTCGGGGTGCCAAGAGGACAAGTGCTCGGGTACTTCATCTCAGCCAGAGGGATAGAGGCCAACCCTTTGAAGATCAAAGCTATCCTCGATATGGAGCCGCCAAAGAATTTGCATCAAGTGCAACAATTGGCAGGACAGCTAGCAGCGCTCAGCAGATTCATCGCCAAGCTAGGAGAGAAAGCTCTGCCCTTCTATAACTTGATGAAGAAATAAGAAAAGTTCGAGTGGACAAACGAAGCGCAGGAATCTTTCGACAACTTAAAGAAGATCTTATCGACATCTCCAGTACTTGTAACTCCACGAGAAAAGGAAACACTGCTCATGTACATAGCAGCAACGATGCAAGTCTTCAGCAACGTCTTAGTTGTCGAATGAGAGGAGGCAGGAAGAGTTCATGGTGTGCAACGACCTGTTTACTACCTCAGCGAAGTACTCACACCAGCGAAACAAAGATAACCCCATCACCAGAAGTTAGCATATGCGGTATGGAGAACAGCTCGTAAGCTACGCCATTATTTCACAGAGCACCCAATTATTGTGGTAAGCGAAGCACCATTGAAGAATATACTTACCAACCCAGAAGCTACGGGTCGAGTATCTCAATGGGCCATCGAGATAGAACCAAACGACATAACCTACGTCAATCGGACAGCAATCAAATATCAAGTCCTCCCAGATTTCGTGGCAGACTGGATTCGGTCGCAAACTCCGGTGGCACCCGACATGTCTGGTTCATGGCCAATGTACTTTGATGGATCGAAGCGGAGCACAGGCGCAGGCGCAGGAGTCATATTGATATCACCACAAGGAGACAAGATGAAGTATATCTTACGCATGAACTCCCCCCTGCCGACAAATAATGAAGCGGAATACAAAGCACTATTGCATGGAATGAGGATGGAAAAAGCATGTGGAGCAACATGCCTGGAAATTTACGGAGATTCGAATCTGGTGGTGCAGCAGTCGATGAATTTATGCGACGCAGTCAGCGATAATATGATTGCCTACCGTCAATTATACCAGAATATGGAAGCCAAATTCGAAGGATGCGAACTCAAACACATCGATAGAGCCAGCAATGAGGAGGCAGATGCCCTAGCAAACATTGGATCCATGTGCTCCCCTATTCCAGACGGAGTATTTTATGAAGTTATTGCTCAGCGATCAATCAAGGAGAAAGCGTCGGCACCTCCGAAGTTATGGCTGGCGATTCCGAAGCAAGACTGCAGCAAACTGTCGAAGTGTCTCCTTCACAATCGACAGAGCAGGTCCTACTCCTTGAACCGCTGTGGACCAAGCCTTTCTTAGCATACCTAATAGAGCAGTGATTACCAGAAGATCCAGTGGAAGCCAGGCGAATTGTGAGACAATCAAAAGCCTTCACTGTAGTAAACGGAGAACTCTACAAACATAGTATCTCTGGTATCTTTCAAAGGTGCATTGCCATCGACGACGGAAAGGCTCTACTACACGAGATACATGAAGGAACTTGTGGTCACCATGCAGGCAGCAGAGCCCTTGTGGCGAAAGCTTTTAGAGCAGGATTTATTGGCCAATGGCAGCTTCGGATGCTCGAGACCTGGTACGGAAGTGCGACCCTTGTCAGCGTTTTGCACCAAAACCGCACGATCCCGCAACAGATCCGATGACCATACCTCTCGCTTGGCCCTTCGCGCAATGGGGACTTGATCAAGTTGGAACACTGCCAAGATCATCGCCTGGGGGCCATACGTATCTACTGGTTGCAGTCGACAAGTTTACCAAATGGATCGGGGCCGTACCTGTCAGAAATCAAAAAGCCGAAACCGCCGTCCAGTTCTTCAAGGGAATATCTTGTCGTTTCGGCATGCCTCACAGCATCGTTACAGACGACGGAAGTAACTTCGACTCCAAAAAATTCCGAAAATTTTGTGACGACGGTGGTATCAGACTACAATTTGCCTCAGTGGCACATCCTCAAACCAATGGTCAAGTCGAAAGGATCAATGGCCTAATAGGAGATGGCCTTGATACGTCTCCAACGTATCTATAATTTCTTATGTTCCATGCTACTTTTATGATGATACACATATGTTTTATACATACTTTACATCATTTATATGCATTTTCCGGAACTAACCTATTGACAAAATGCCGAAGTGCCAGTTCCTGTTTTCTGCTGTTTTTGCTTTCAGAAATCTTACACAGGAAATATTCTCGGAATTGGACGAAATCAAGGCCCACGATCTTATATTTCCACGAAGCTTCCAGAACACCGAAGAGGGACCAGAGGGGAGGCCCAGGGCCCCCACACGCCATGGCGGCGCGGCTAGAGGGGGTGGCGCGCCCCCCTACTGTGTGGGCCCCCCAGAACCCTTCCGACTCCGTCTCTTCGCCTATTTAAGCCCTGGTGACCTAAAACCTCGACACCGATAAGCCACGATACGAGAAAAGTTCCAGAGCCGCCGCCATCGCTAAGCCAAGATTCGAGGGACAGAAGTCTCTGTTCCGGCACGCCGTCGGGACGGGGAATTGCCCCCGGAAGGCATCTCCGTCGACACCACCGCCATCTTCATCGCCGCTGATGTCTCCTATGATGAGGAGGGAGTAGTTCTCCCCTGAGGCTAAGGGCTCTACCGTAGCTATGTGGTTCATCTCTCTCTTTGTGATCTAGTTGAATATCATCTATGTGCTACTCTAGTGATGTTATTAAAGTACTCTATTCCTCCTCCATGATGTAATGTTGACAGTGTGTGCATCATGTAGTACTTGGCATAGGTTATGATTGTAATCTCTTGTATATTATGGAGTTAACTATTACTATGATAGTATTGATGTGATCTATTCCCCCTTTCATAGCCTGACGGTGACGGTGTGCATGCTATGTTAGTACTCGGTCTAAATTGCAATGGTCTATCATGCACTCTAAAGGTTACTTAAATATGAACACCGAATGTTGTGGAGCCTGTTAACTCCGGCTTGAGGGAGCTCTTGTAGCCCTACACAATGAATGGTGTTTGTTATCCAACAAGAGAGTGTAGAGTAGTTTCAGTTATGTGATCAATGTTGAGAGTGTCCACTAGTGAAAGTAGGATCCCTAGGCCTTATTTCCGAAAATCGAATCACCGTTTACTTGCTGTTATGTTGCATGTTTACTCGCTGCCATATTTTATTCAGATTGTTATTACCGCTCATATACATCCATATCACTTGCATTTTACTATCTCTTCGCCGAACTAGTGCACCTATACATCTGACAAGTGTATTAGGTGTGTTGGGGACACAAGAGACTTCTTGTATCGTAATTGCAGGGTTGCTTGAGAGGGATATCTTTGACCTCTACCTCCCCGAGTTCGATAAACCTTGGGTGATTCACTTAAGGGAAACTTGCTGCTCGTTCTACAAACCTCTCGCTCTTGGAGGCCCAACACCGTCTACAGGAATAGAAGCGTGCGTAGACATCAAGCTATTTTCTGGCGCCGTTGCCGGGGAGGTAAGGTAAAAGGTATTCACATCCTCCGACTACTAAGCTATTTCGTAGCACTGTTGCCGGTGTGTGAGTGCTCGAAGCTATTTCCTTTAGATCCTGCAATTGCATCTTTTTGTTTCTTGTTTTTATTTTTCACTAGTTAGGCATAATGGAAATTAACAGTGAGCTTTTTAATCTATTTCCTAAGTTAAAACATAAATTGTGTGATGCGAAAATTAAAAAACCTATGGAACCTTATTTGCATGCTAGTAGCGATGTTATTAGTATGAATACCATTGTTGATAATGCTATGGAAGAATTTAAGCTTGGGGAAGCTGGTTTTGATGAGCATGATATTTTTAGTCCCCCAAGCATGGAGGAGAAAATTTACTTTGATGATACTTTACCTCCTATATATGATGATTACAATGATGACTATCATCCACCTACTATTGAGGAGAAAATTAATTATGATTATACTATGCCTCCTATATTTGATGATTATGGTGATAGTGATAGCTACCTTGTTGAATTTGCTCCCACTACAATTAATAAAATTGATTATGCTTATGTGGAGAGTAATGATACTTTTATGCATGTGAATAAGAATGCTTTATGTGATAGTTACATTGTTGAGTTTTTTCATGATGCCACTGAAAGTTATTATGAGAGAGGGAAACATGGTTATATGCATCTTAATAATATTAAGTTTCCCCTCTTTATGCTGAAAATTTTGAAGTTGTGTTTTATCTTCCTATGCTTGTCACTTTGCTCCTCATGAATTTATTTGTGTACAGGATTCCTTTTCATAGGAAGTGGGTTAGACTTAAAAGTGTTTCATACTTACTTTTTGATGCTCTCTTTTGCTTCAAGTCTTATTTCTTGCGAGTGCATCATCAAAATTACTGAGCCCATCTTAATGGCTATAAAGAAAGCACTTCTTGGGAGATAACCCATGTTTTTATTTTGCTACTGTTTTGTTGTGTCTTGGAAGTTGTTACTACTGTAGCAACCTCTCCTTATCTTTATTTTATTGCATTGTTGTGCCAAGTAAAGTCTTTGATAGTAAAGTGAATACTAGATTTGGATTACTGCGCAGAAACCAATTTCTTGTTGTCACGAAATTGAGCAGCCCCTGCTGTAGAAAATTTAGAAAAATCTGCCAATTTACGTGCGTGATCCTCAGATATGTACTCAACTTTCATTCAATTTGAGCTTTTTCATCTGAGCAAGTTAAGTGCCCCTGAAAAATTCGTCTTTATGGACTGTTCTGTTTTGACAGATTCTGCCTTTTATTTCGCATTGCATGTTTTGCTATGTTAGATGGATTTCTTTGTTCCATTAACTTTCAGTAGCTTCGGGTAATGTCCAGAAGTGTTAAGAATGATTATGTCACCTCTGAATATGTGAATTTTCGATTATGCACTAACCCGCTAATGAGTTTGTTTTGAGTTTGGTGTGGAGGAAGTTTTCAAGGGTCAAGAGAGGAGGATGATACAATATGATCAAGAACAGTGAAAAGTCTAAGCTTGGGGATGCCCCCGTGGTTCATCCCTGCATATTTTAATAATACTCAAGCATCTAAGCTTGGGGATGCCCAAGGCATCCCTTCTTCATCGACAACTTATCAGGTCACCTCTAGTGAAACTATATTTTTATTCCGTCACATCTTATGTACTTTACTTGGAGCGTCTGTGTGCTTTTATTTTCGTTTTGTTATTTTCATTCTCTGAATAAATTCATGCTTATATGGGACAGAGACACGCTCCGCTTTTTCATTTGAACACTTGTGTTCTTCATTTTACTTTTAATGTTTATGGCGAAGGTTGAAACTGCTTCGTTCATTGTTATTTGGTTGGAAACAGAAAATGCTTCATGTGGTAATTGGTATAATGTCTTGAATAATTTGATACTTGGCAATTGTTGTGCTCATATAGATCATGTTTAAGCTCTTGCATCATGTACTTTGCACCTATTAATGAAGAACTACATAGAGCTTGTTAAAATTTGGTTTGCATGATTGGTCTCTCTAGAGTCTAGATATTTTCTCGGTGAGGTGTTTGAACAACAAGGAAGACAAGTGTAGAGTCTTATAATGCTTGCAATATGTTCTTATGTAAGTTTTGTTGTACTGGTTCATACTTGTGTTTGCTTCAAACAACCTTGCTAGCCTAAGCCTTGTATTGAGAGGGATTACTTCTCCTGCATCCAAATCCTTGAGCCAAAAACCATGCCATTTGTGTCCACCATACCTACCTACTACATGGTATTTCTCTGCCATTCCAAAGTAAATTACTTGAGTGCTACCTTTAAAACTTCATTCCTTGTCTTTGCAATATATAGCTCATGGGAAAATAGCCTTAAAAACTATTGTGGTGAAGAATATGTAGCTATGTATCTTATTTCTTAATAAGTTGCTTGTTGAGCGATAACCATGTTTCTGGGGACGCCACCAACTATTACACCTTTGTTGAATATCATGTGAGTTGCTATGCATGTTCGTCTTGTCTGATGTAAGGGTGATTTTCATGATCAAATGGTATGAGTATGCATATTGTTAGAGAAGAACATTGGGCCGCTAACTAAAGCCATGATCCATGGTGGAAGTTTCAGTTTGGACAATCAATCCTCAATCTCTTATGAGAATTTTATCTGTTGTTGAATGCTTATGCATTAAAAGAGGAGTCCATTATCTGTTGTCTATGTTGTCCCGGTATGGATGTCTAAGTTGAGAATAGTCAAAAAGCGAGAAATCCAATGCGAACTTTCTCCTTAGACCTTTGTACAGGCGGCATAGAGGTACCCCTTTGTGACACTCGGTTGAAACATATGTTATGCAATGATAATCCATGTTAATCCAAGCTAATTAGGACAAGGTGCAGGCACTATTGGTAATCTATGCATGAGGCTTGCAACTTATAGGATGTCTTATACATAACACATATGATTTATTACTACCGTTGACAAAATTGTGGCTATGTTTCAAAATGAAAAGCTCTAGCACAAAAATAGTAATCCATGCTTCCCTCTGCGAAGGGCCTATCTTCTACTTTATTGTTGAGTCAGTTTACCTACTTCTTTCTATATTAGAAGCAAACACTTGTGTCAACTGTGTGCATTGATTCTTACATGTTTACCTATTGCACTTGTTATATTGCTTTATGATGACAACTATCCATGAGATATACATGTTACAAGTTGAAAGTAATTGCTGAAACTTAATCATCATTTGTGTTGCTTCAAAACCTTCTACTAAGAATCTATTGCTTTATGAGTTAACTCCTATGCAAGACTTATTGATGCTTGTCTTGAAAGTACTATTCATGAAAAGTCTTTGTTATATGGTTCAGTTGTTTACTCATTGTCTTTACCATTGCTTTGAATCACTTCATTCATCTCATATGCTTTGCAATAGTATTGATCAAGATTATGATAGCATGTCACTTAAGAAATTATCTTTGTTATCGTTTACCTACTCGAGGGCGAGTAGGAACTAAGCTTGGGGATGCTGATACGTCTCCAACGTATCTATAATTTCTTATGTTCCATGCTACTTTTATGATGATACACATATGTTTTATACACACTTTACATCATTTATATGCATTTTCCGGAACTAACCTATTGACAAGATGCCGAAGTGCCAGTTCCTGTTTTCTGCTGTTTTTGGTTTCAGAAATCTTACACAGGAAATATTCTCGGAATTGGACGAAATCAAGGCCCACGATCTTATATTTTCACGAAGCTTCCAGAACACCGAAGAGGGACCAGAGGGGAGGCCCAGGGCCCCACACGCCATGGCGGCGCGGCTAGAGGGGGTGGCGCGCCCCCCTACTGTGTGGGCCAACCAGAACCCTTCCGACTCCGTCTCTTCGCCTATTTAAGCCCTGGTGACCTAAAACCTCGACACCGATAAGCCACGATACGAGAAAAGTTCCAGAGCCGCCGCCATCGCGAAGCCAAGATTCGGGGGACAGAAGTCTCTGTTCCGGCACGCCGCCGGGACGGGGAATTGCCCCCGGAAGGCATCTCCATCGACACCACCGCCATCTTCATCACCGCTGCTGTCTCCTATGATGAGGAGGGAGTAGTTCTCCCCCGAGGCTGAGGGCTCTACCGTAGCTATGTGGTTCATCTCTCTCTTTGTGATCTAGTTGAATATCATCTATGTGCTACTCTAGTGATGTTATTAAAGTACTCTATTCCTCCTCCATGATGTAATGTTGACAGTGTGTGCATCATGTAGTACTTGGCATAGGTTATGATTGTAATCTCTTGTAGATTATGGAGTTAACTATTACTATGATAGTATTGATGTGATCTATTCCCCCTTTCATAACCTGACGGTGACGTTGTGCATGCTATGTTAGCACTCGGTCTAAATTGCAATGGTCTATCATGCACTCTAAAGGTTACTTAAATATGAACACCGAATGTTGTGGAGCTTGTTAACTCCGGCTTGAGGGAGCTCTTGTAGCCCTACACAATGAATGGTGTTTGTTATCCAACAAGAGAGTGTAGAGTAGTTTCAGTTATGTGATCAATGTTGAGAGTGTCCACTAGTGAAAGTAGGATCCCTAGGCCTTATTTCCGAATATCGAATCACCGTTTACTTACTGTTCTGTTGCATGTTTACTCGCTGCCATATTTTATTCAGATTGTTATTACCGCTCATATACATCCATATCACTTGCATTTTACTATCTCTTCGTCGAACTAGTGCACCTATACATCTGACAAGTGTATTAGGTGTGTTGGGGACACAAGAGACTTCTTGTATCGTAATTGCAGGGTTGCTTGAGAGGGATATCTTTGACCTCTACCTCCCCGAGTTCGATAAACCTTGGGTGATTCACTTAAGGGAAACTTGCTGCTGTTCTACAAACCTCTGCTCTTGGAGGCCCAACACTGTCTACAGGAATAGAAGCGTGCGTAGACATCAGGCCTCAGAAAGCGCCTCACGGGTGTAGCTGGAGCTTGGGTCGAAGAATTGCCGTCTGTACTTTGGCGTTTGCATACTACACCCAACAGATCGACTCAATATACCCCGTTCTTTTTGGTATACGGAGCCGAAGCAGTTTTGCCAGCCGACGTTCGATTTCAAGCCCCTCGGGTGACTGCGTACACGGAAGCAACCTCCAACAATGCGCTGCAAGATGCCATGGACCTCCTTGACGAAGCTCGGGACATCGCCTTGGCAAGAACAACGGTGTATCAGCAGGCGTTGAGAAACTACCACAGTCGACGAGTACGCAGTCGAAGCTTCAGCGTTGGAGACATGGTACTGCGACTAAAACAAGAAAGACCTCTGAAGCTAGAATCTCCATGGGAAGGGCCGTTCATCATCACTAAAGTGATACCAGGGGGAGCTTATCGACTCAAATCCAGCATCGGGTGAAGTCGTTGAAAATGCCTGGAATGTCGCACATTTGCGACGATTCTACGCATAGGATACGGCTATCCTCTACTTGTTATATGGTAGCTCCTCAGCTTGTCTTATATTATGAATAAAATTTCTGATTGATTTTTCACACCCATTGTTTCAGGCACCACTACTTGAACAACAGTTCGAACTCTCTGTTATTGGCTCTTACTCCCATCGGGAGCGCTGGCCAAAAATACGTCCTTACAGTATCACTAACCAATACTCCCATCGGGAGCGCTGGTTCCTGATACGCAAACAATCCATCCAAGCCTCGAGAAAATACGCGAGTGCTGCAGTTGATGGGCATACTATTACAAACAAGGCTCAAACCGGTGCACCGCGTAACGAAGCCAACCGCCTAAATCCCTCGTTTAATCGATGGGTGTCGCTCCTACAGAACTTACACATCGACTCCGCAATAAACTTGCAATTACAACGGAGTCGTCGGGTGAGCAGGCTGACTTGATCACTCAGCCCCCTCGACAAAAAATTATTAATTGAATTAGCAAATTCACCAAAAATTACACGGTGTATAAAACACATGTTATGTTACATACATGATTACCCCTTGTAAATACAAGGTCATTACATATATGTGTGCGCATAACTCTATGGCAGGTTTCCTTGGTCTTCTCGGGCCTTCAGATACCTCTCAATGCATGTTTCCATCCGAGAGATGATAACATATGCAGGATTTCTGGCAATGTCATAATATTGGTCTAATCTCCTAGTGGTATTCGCTGTGACCTCCAAATCTAAGGTCGGGTGACATGCTAAAACTGAGGCAAGCGCAAGTTCGGCGCCGGCTAGGAGTTCCTTCCGCACCAACAGTCGAATCCTCTCTGGAGTCTTGAATCGGGTAAACAGAGCAGATAAAGTCTCAGGTGCTTGATCTAAAGGAAACAAGGTCTTCCATACCATCGAGAGATGAGCATGATACTTGTCAAAGTAATAATGCACCTTCTCTGCTCGGTGCTCAAATTTGGCCACGACAACAGCCTTCGGTCGATGGGACCACAATTCATGCTTCAGATGCGCAACATTTGTCATCACCTCGATCTTTTCATGGATCCTTCTGTTTTCTTCTGTCGCATCAGTCAAGAGGTGTTCAAGCTTCAATACAAATCAAAAGGTGGATGGACACTTACAGCTCAAGCTTTCAGTAGCAATATGGAGACGATCAAGAGCATATTGTTCAATCACGGTAGCAATCTCGCCTTTTCTCTTTACCAATGCCGCCATCGCATGAAGGGTGACTATGTCTTTGTTTAGCCGAGTTATTTGGTCACGCAAACGACGAACAAGTTCGGATTCATAGTTAGTCGAAGAACTCAAAGAGGGATCAGCACGAGAAGAAGTTGGAAGAATCTGCAGCACAACTCTGAGTTCAGAAAAGCATTGATAAGGACTCCCATCGGGAGCACTGCACATATATTACATTCAAAAGAGTGTTGATACTGGCAACAGAGCCAATATAAAACAGTCTTAGATCAATTCAAGGTTTAAATACAACAAGAGTCTAATCAGGGAAGAGCTGATGAGGAGCAGCTTCAGGCGCGGCTTTAGTCTTCGCCTCATCAACCAACTTGAGAAGATGATTGGCGCATTTCACTGCCGATTGTTTGTAGGGATCAAGGTTGACTAGGCAATTGTTCTCGTCTACAGGCAGCGCCTTGGATAACTTTTCTAGTTCGGAGCCTAACCCATGACCCATCAGCAGTTGAAATGTAAGGACTGCTCCAAACAATCGGGAGCGCCGCTTTAGTACCTCTATAGGCTCAGAAGGGTCGATGGAGAAAGTGTGTGCCATCTCGCCAAGAGTCTTGTCTTGCTTTATCTTCGGGAATATCATCGAGAACAACCTCGACAGTGCTCCCTTGGTCTTTTGCAGTAGATCAAGAACTTGGATATTGGTGTCAGTGGCGAGCGAGAGCGCGTCAGACATCAAGTCCTCTCGAAGCTTGTGTTCCCGATTGATAGGCACATCGGCAGCATCTAAAAAATGGCGAGTAAGCAATCTGGAGGACAGTATCATGGAAATATCTTACACTAAAATACGAAGGAACTTACTAAGCAAGTTCGTGATAGACTCGCGGAGGGCACCTTCCTTTCTATCGGCAGCAGCAATAGCCTCGCGTATGGCATCCTGCTCATCCTTCATCTTCTGCTTCAGCTTCTTCAGCTCATCTTTCAGCAAGATGTTTTCGTTTTGGGCTTCGGCTGTGAGCTTGTTAGCCTCCAGCACCTGGTCAGCCGAAATTTTGATGGACTTCCGAAGCTGAACATTCTCAGACTCCAGGCGAGTAAATTGATCAGCAAAATCTGCCATAGCGTCAACTGTGGCATAAATTGGCTGCAAGAGAAAAGGTCAAGGAACTTCAGCCAAGCATGGAAATTCTCCACAAAAGAAGGAAGCCAAGTTAGATGGTTCATTTACATGATCACGAGCATCCGAAGGAACGGGGGTACTGCCAGGGGAAATAACCTTCGACACCAGAACCTTCCCCACGGTCGTCCTTGAGGGCGGCGTCTGTTCGATAGGCGAATGATTCGATTCCTTGGCTTACTCGGCCTTCCCGGAGAGCAACTTAGCCCTCTTTGCGAGAGGGAGTTCGTCGTCATCGTCAGAGCTGCTTGAAAAGCACGAACATTCATCATGCGAAAGCAATGTAGGTTGGCTACAAATAGAAATATAGACACTTACAGGTCCAAGTCAACTTCGGCAGCAAAAAGGCCTATTCCAGCAGGGGGAGGCGATGCAGTTTCATCGGCGTCATCATCTTGTCCGCTAGGACTCGATTCAGCCGTTGTGATCAAATCTTCATTTATCCTCCTGCACTGCTTACTCCTGGTGAAAAAATCGTCTTTGGGGGCTTCATCCCCTTGGACGTCGCTATCCTCAAGGGCGTGCTGGGCATCCTCGGTCTCTTCAGAATCGTCTTCGTTGTCCTCTAGTTCTACACCACTTTCGGGTGTAGGAGGGTAACATTGAGCTACGGTGGAGGCCTGTTGTCAGGTGGAAGAATTAGTAGAAGATCAGAAAGCAGAATAACAATAATAATCGAGGCAAGTGCAGTGAAGGTTACTCAGCTGGAAGGTGCTTGAAATCATATGGAGGGCGAGCCGAAGTCAGGACAATATTGTCCTTCATGCTAAAGTAAGTAAGACGATGCACCTCGTCGCGAAGTTCATCATCCGACAGGTCGGCTGAGCTGACTCTCGACTTGTCATCCTTGCTAACATACATCCACAGCTGGTGAGGCCGGGACATCAGCGGCTGCACCCGACGTTTTAGGAACACTGAGACTCCCTCAGTGCCGCACATCGTCAAGCCTCCTGCGTACTTTAGCTCTACGATCTGGTCGAACAGCTTATCGGCTATAGCGCTTTCTTCGGGAGACCAGACGTTTTTCCAGTATTTCTTCGGCTGAGCCACCAGGACATCTTCAAACGGAGGAAGGTTGGAGCGCCACCCAGATGCTGGAGTGTCTCGCAGGTAGAACCATTTGTGGCGCCAGCCTTGGACGGATTCTTTCATCGGGAAGTTGAAATAATGAACCTCCTTTCTGACAACAAAGCCAACGCCACCAACAACGGGAGGGCCATTGTTGTCATTATGGCGCTTGACGTAGAAGATTTTCCTCCATAAACCCCAGTGGGGGTCAATGCCGAGGAAAGCCTCGCAAACAGTAATGAAAATGGAGAGATGAAGAATAGAATTTGGGGTCAGCTGCCAGAGCTGGATCCCATAGAAAAAGAGAAGGGAACGAAGAAGTTCGTGGGCAGGAAGAGAAAGCCCACGGAATAAGAAGGCGACGAACATGACAGTGAAGCCCTTAGGAGGCTTTGGGCGAGAAGATGGACCTGGGAGATGAATGTCATTGTCGGATGGAGAGATGAGGCCGAGGGTGCGCAGCTTGTTCACTTCGCGATTCGAAATGGTGGAGGCGCTCCAATCACGGCTGACCTTGCTCGTGCCTGACGCGCTGGTGCTCTTCTTCTTGCCCATGGCGTCCGGAGCTCTTGAGAGAAGGGACAGAGGTGAAAGAAAAAACTGAGGAAGAAGATGAGCAGCGTGGAAGCGTAAAAAGTGAAAACAATGGGAAGACCCCTTATTTATATCATGAGCTGATGGAAAATCGTGGCCATAACTCCAAATCCATCGTGGGAGGTGGAAGGAAATCCAGTCGTACACGTGTCATTCTAAGACTAACGGAACCGGCGGCCCATTATTCCCACGACATGCGGAAATCGAGGAGGTGCCTCGGTCAATGCGCAAGCACGGGTCATTTCCTAAAACTGCCCGCGCAGAAGTAGGGTGGGCATGTTAGGTCACGTCTTGTCAGTCAAACCACAGCAGTGGAGACGTCATCAGTGATGTCATGAAAGGCGTCGACTCTGATTGAAGCATCCGAGGGAAAATTAAATCATTGAGTGGATCAACTTGATTCTATGCGCGGTTGCAAACATCCGCACCTAGACTCGGGGGCTACTCCCATCGGGAGCGCTGGACGCGCACCCGATAAAGTTAGACAAGGAAGAAAGGTTGAATACCGGGAGCCCAAGTGCTACTCGCATCGGGAACACCGAATACGCACCCGACAAACTTTTTTGCACTCCAGGATCATGCCCGGGGACTTGATTCTGTGTAGAGTAGCGTTGCTTTGCCTTCGGCAGTTAACTAGCAAAGCTGGGCACGTTACTCAATATCCTTTACGCATTAAACCCTTACTTGAAGAATTGAAGCCCCGATGCAAATGTATCGGATGACCTATGAAGACCCGCGGGAAGCTTCGGGAGAAGAAGACATTCGAGTGGCACAACTTGAGTCTACGCACGGACTGCAAGCATCCGTACCTAGACTCGAGGGCTACTGCCATCGGGAGCGCTAGACGCGCACCCGATAGAAGAAGATGATGCTATTACAAGAAGGACAAGAAGTATCAAGGGAGAAGAACATTCGGTGGAGGCATGCTTTAGTCTCTACCCGAAAAAACTTCGGCTAGACACTCGGGGGCTACTGACGTGGGCATTACCCTTCGGGTAACTGATATTGCCCTATCATGTACGGCCCAACTAGAGGCCCATGAAGACACCCGATGGCAAGGTGGGCCACTACGTCGGTGTCGAAAGAGGTTCCTTGAAGAACAAGACGAAGAAAACAAGAATACAAGGAAAGTCTAGAACTAGGATTTTATGTAACCTAGTCGTACCCGGAAAGATCTCTCGAGACCTGGCCCCCTATATAAGGGCCAGGAGAGGGGCTGCCGAGGGACACACGCAATTTTAGCCACCATAAGTCCAGAGAGGTCCCCGTAGAACTTAGTCTCTCGACGAGATCATAGACGAAACCTTCGGCACCCCATTGTAACCCGATATTTTCATAATCAAGATCAGACAGGCAAGACGTAAGGGTTTTTTACCTCATCGAGGGCCCCGAACTTGGGTAAAAGGCTTTTACAGGATTCCATCTACCCTAAGCCCAAAACGGAGGGCATTGCCGAGGAGTACCCTCGACACACGTGCCCGCCTTGTTCCCCTCCCCCAACGCTTCATCACGCGCATGTCGCCTCGTCTACCGCGCGTGGACGCTGCCCGCATTGGCCGCGAAGGATCTCCCTATCCCCCTCTCTCGCCTATAAAAACACCCCGCAGCCACCACCTCCGCTTTCAACACCTCGCCACACCACTC
Source organism: Lolium rigidum (assembly GCF_022539505.1). Taxonomy (NCBI): domain Eukaryota; kingdom Viridiplantae; phylum Streptophyta; class Magnoliopsida; order Poales; family Poaceae; genus Lolium; species Lolium rigidum. The sequence continues at coordinate 242,959 of NW_025900505.1, read as the reverse complement.
CACCTCGCCAGCACGCTGCAGCGCTGCTCGATCTGCTGCTGCACGACACCGACGCTGCCCGTGGTCACTGCGAGGGTGACGCGCAGGTGGAGCTCGCCACGACGCCGCCCCACCTCTCCTTTCTTCTCCATTGCCGCCCTCTGCCCTGCACCACCTAACCCTACCCCTCTCTCGCCTAGGTTCGTCGGGGAACGCTGCCATCACGCTCGGGCCGTGCATCACTACGGAGAGGACGCCACCAGGAGAAGCTGCTGAGGAGGAACGAGACGATGCTAAGGCCGCCCCTGGACCCCTGCGCGACGCCACCACCTCACCTCGCCGTCACCGACCGCCGCCACCGATTGCCGATAAGCCTTGGCCGCCCCTCTCTTCCTCTCTTCCGGCGTGCAAGGCGTGGACGTGGAGGAGACGATGGTCTAGTGCCATCGGATCTCCATCCCACGCCTGCATGGCCCATGCAGGCCACGCTGGCCATGCAGGCCTGGCCCACCACGAGCCCCGACCCTTTTTCTTTTTCCTTTCTCTTTTTCTTCCCGCGCCACCTGGAGTTTTCTCTTGGGCCGGCCCATCTCTGCGCACTGGCGCGGCCCAAATCCTTCCCGCCCAAATCAATTCGTTTAAAATTTTGAAACTCTGTTAAAATTTGAATTTGTATCTGTGAGCCAATTTGCTAATAACTTTAGTTTGACACATCCAATTTGAGTGAAACTAGTTGCGTTATAATCATATTTTCATTATCTTTCAGATGCCACTGGTCTTGTATTTTTAGGATTTTTGTACGATTTTTGGCATATTAAACTTGTTCTATGTGTACTGCAGACTCTAGCTAATTCCAAAAATGGTAGAGTTAGTATTTTTGAGTGAATTTTGTTAGTCTTGTTTTAGTAATGGCCCTTTAGATTAATTAGTGATAGTCTCTGTTTATGTTAATTTGTTATTGTTAGTGATAGTGGTGTGTCACATGAAATGTTGAACCTAAACCCTTGGTCTTTATTCAAATCTTTGTCTCCACTTTTGTTTAAAAATGGCCAACTCATGTTTTAATCTTGCCAAGATAATACCCTGCGTACTTAGACTTGTTTTATTTAAACCTTGGTTCTTGAGTTATGTGTTGATTGTATGTTATTCATTTATTTTTGTGACACTATATTCGAACGTGGGTGAAGTTGAAGGAGAGGAAGTGTGTGTGAAGGATTTGAAGAAGACCAGGGACTAGCCAACCAAGGCAAGCCATATTTTGATCTCTTGATGTTGTGTTACTTGTTATTGTTATCTTCTTGCTATCATTGTCTCTTGATTCATCTTGAGTTGATCCTCCTTATGTTGACACTATGCATGCTTATCCGAAGTATGTATGACCCCCTTGACACCTCAATTATCATCTCCTAGTGGTATGATGGCTAGCATCTTGCCCCTTGTTGTAATCTTAGTTCATCACAATAAAACCTTAGGTTGGGAAACCCCGATGTTTTATGTTCTGGAAAGACTTTGAAAACTTTGGGAACATGTGGTCTTGCCCAAGTGTTGTTTCAAGAGGAAGGTCTTGATGTTTCGGAAAGTGGTACATGGTTAGTTGTTGACAAATAAAGGAAGTGTGGGTAAAATGTTTTTAAAAGAGCACTGCGTATAAGTGTTCGCCATCCCAACTTTTTAACGTGCAACCACACTACCCTGAGGTGGGACGGGGCTTAGCTCGTAGTTTGTTCTTCTTAACATGGGACACCGCACAACTATATAAAGGTAAGGTTACCCTGAATCCGGGTTGTCGTTGATGGAGGCAATAGTATAACATGATGCCTTCGGGGCTACCCGTCCGAACGACACTATGGGTCTACCGACGTGGCAATGGAGTCACGCTCAAAGTGAGGTGAGCTGCGATGGTTTTCCGGGGAGGTACATACTCCATAGGGTAGGATCCCGGGCTAAGACGAATAGGCGAAAGGTTATGTCCGAGTTTTTGTCATGGCATAGTTGATATGCGGGGATGATGCCCACATGATAGACTCGCGGATTGTGGGGAAAGTGCGCAAACTCTGCAGAGTTGCAATATATTTGAATAGCCGGGTCCACGGTCATGGACGAGTTGAAATGGCTATACTTAACTGGGGCTAGTTTTGTTTTAGAAATGATTTACAAAGAAAACGATAAGAATGTTCTTGGAGTACCGGAAGGGTACGGGGAAGATTGACGACCATATGGAGATGGTCGGATAGGAAATAAAAAGGGTCACCCCCATCCTAGCGGTTTTATGTTGTAGAACTCCTTTGAAGTATCTTCTTCAACAAAGATATAGAGATGTCATAGGACCTCTTTTGAAGTATCTTCTTCAATAAAGATATAGAGATGTCATAGGACCTATTTTGAAGTATCTTCTTTAACAAAGATATAGAGATGTCATAGGACCTCTTTTGAAGTATCTTCTTCAACAAAGATATAGAGATGTCATTGGACCCCTTTGAGCATCCTCTTCTACAAAGATGTCGGGATGCTATATCCACAAGGGAAACTACTTCCCTTTCACATGCTATATCCACAAGAGAAACTACTTCTCTTTCACATGCTATATCCACAAGACAAACTACTTCTCTTTCACATGCTATATCCACAAGAGAAACAACTTCTATTTCACATGTTGTATCCACAAGAGAAACTAGACTTTCTCTCTCGTCACCGATGGCGTGTATTTCACACGTTCGTTGGGCAACCCCAAGAGGAAGGTATGATGCGCACAGCAGCAAGTTTTCCCTCAGAAAGAAACCAAGGTTTATCGAACCAGGAGGAGCCAAGAAGCATGTTGAAGGTTGATGGCGGCGGGATGTAGTGCGGCGCAACACCGGGGATTCCGGCGCCAACGTGGAACCTGCACAACACAACCAAAGTACTTTGCCCCAACGAAACAGTGAGGTTGTCAATCTCACCGGCTTGCTGTAACAAAGGATTAACCGAATTGTGTGGAAGATGATTGTTTGCAGAGAAAACAGTAAAACAAGTATTGCAGCAGTATTTAGGAACAAGGCCTAGGGATCAGACTTTCACTAGTGGACACTCTCAACATTGATCACATAGCAGAATAGATAAATGCATACTCTACACTCTTGTTGGATGATGAACACATTGCGTAGGATTACACGAATCCTCAATGCCGGAGTTAACAAGCTCCACAATTCAATGTTCATATTTAAGTAACCTTAGAGTGCATGAAAGATCAATAAGACTAAACCAAGTACTAACATAGTATGCACACTGTCACCTTCACACTATGTAGGAGGAATAGATCACATTAATACCATCATAGCAATAGTTAACTTCATAATCTACAAGAGATCATAATCATAGCATACACCAAGTGCTAACACGGATGCACACACTGTCACCATTACACCGTGTAGGAGGAATAAAACTACTTTAATAACATTGCTAGAGTAGCACATAGATAAATTGTGATACAAACACATTGCAATCATAAAGAGATATAAATAAGCACTTCACTATGCCATTCATAACGGTGAATAAGTATTCTGTGAAATATAGCCTAAGAGACCCACACGGTGCACACACTCGTCACCTTTACACACGTGGGACAAGGAGTCTCCGGAGATCACATGAGTAAAATTCACTTGACTAGCATAACGACATCTAGATTACAAGTATCATCATATGAATCTCAATCATGTAAGGCAGCTCATGAGATTATTGTATTGAAGTACATAGGAGAGAGATTAACCACATAGCTACCGGTACAGCCCCGAGCCTCGATGGAGAACTACTCCCTCCTCATGGGAGCAGCAGCGGTGATGAAGATGGTGGTGGAGATGGCAGCGATGTCGATGGAGAAGCCTTCCGGGGGCACTTCCCCGTCCCGGCGGCGTGCCGGAACAGAGACTCCTGTCCCCTAGATCTTGGCTTCGCGATGGCGGCGGCTCTGGAAGGTTTTCCGTATCGTGGTTTTTCGCATCAGGGGTTTCGCGACGGAGGCTTTAAGTAGGCGGAAGGGCAGAGTCGGGGGGCTGACGAGGGGCCCACACCACAGGGCGGCGCGGGCCCCTCCTTGGCCGCGCCGCCTTGTGGTTTGGCCACCTCGTGGCCCCACTTCGTATGCTCTTCGGTCTTCTGGAAGGTTCGTGGCAAAATAGGCCCCTGGGTCTTGATTTCGTCCAATTCCAAGAATATTTCGTTACTAGGATTTCTGAAACCAAAAACAGCAGAAAACAGCAATCGGCACTTCGGCATCTTGTTAATAGGTTAGTTCCATAAAATGCACGAATATGACATAAAGTGTGCGTAAAACATGTAGGTATCATCAATAATATGGCATAGAACATAAGAAATTATCGATACGTCGGAGACGTATCAAGCATCCCCAAGCTTAGTTCTGCTCGTCCCGAGCAGGTAAAACGATAACAAAGATAATTTCTGAAGTGACATGCCATCATAACCTTGATCATACTATTTGTAAACATATGTAATGAATGCAGCGATCAAAACAATGGTAATGACATGAGTAAACAAGTGAATCATAAAGCAAAGACTTTTCATGAATAGTACTTCAAGACAAGCATCAATAAGTCTTGCATAAGAGTTAACTCATAAAGCAATAAATCAAAGTAAAGGTATTGAAGCAACACAAAGGAAGATTAAGTTTCAGCGGTTGCTTTCAACTTGTAACATGTATATCTCATGGATAATTGTCAACATAGAGTAATATAACAAGTGCAATATGCAAGTATGTAAGAATCAATGCACAGTTCACACAAGTGTTTGCTTTTTGAGGTGGAGAGAAATAGGTGAACTGACTCAACATAAAAGTAAAAGAATGGTCCTTCAAAGAGGAAAGCATCGAGCTTTTATTTTGTGCTAGAGCTTTTATTTTGAAAACATGAAACAATTTTGTCAACGGTAGTAATAAAGCATATGAGTTATGAAAGTTATATCTTACAAGTTGCAAGTCTCATGCATAGTATACTAATAGTGCCCGCACCTTGTCCTAATTAGCTTGGACTACCGGATCTTTGCAATGCACATGTTTTAACCAAGTGTCACAATGGGGTACCTCCATGCCGCCTCGTACAAAGGTCTAAGGAGAAAGCTCGCATTTTGGATTTCTCGCTTTTGATTATTCTCAACTTAGACATCCATACCGGGACAACATGGACAACAGATAATGGACTCCTCTTTAATGCATAAGCATGTGGCAACAATTATTATTCTCATATGAGATTGAGGATATATGTCCAAAACTGAAACTTCCACCATGATTCATGGCTTTAGTTAGCGTCCCAATGTTCTTCTCTAACAATATGCATGCTCCAACCATTAAGGTGGTAGATCTCTCTTACTTCAGACAAGACGGACATGCATAGCAACTCACATGATATTCAACAAAGAATAGTTGATGGTGTCCCCAAAACATGGTTATCGCACAACAAGCAACTTAATAAGAGATAAAGTGCATAAGTACATATTCAATACCACAATAGTTTTTAAGCTATTTGTCCCATGAGCTATATATTGCAAAGGTGAATGATGGAATTTTAAAGGTAGCACTCAAGCAATTTACTTTGGAATGGCGGAGAAATACCATGTAGTAGGTAGGTATGGTGGACACAAATGGCATAGTGGTTGGCTCAAGTATTTTGGATGCATGAGAAGTATTCCCTCTCGATACAAGGTTTAGGCTAGCAAGGTTATTTGAAACAAACACAAGGATGAACGGTGCAGCAAAACTCACATAGAAGACATATTGTAAACATTATAAGACTCTACACCGTCTTCCTTGTTGTTCAAAACTCAATACTAGATATTATCTAGACTCTAGAGAAACCAAATATGCAAACCAAATTAGCAAGCTCTAAGTATTTCTTCATTAATGGGTGTGATGGTATATGATGCAAGAGCTTAAACATGAGCACAACAATTGCCAAGTATCAAATTATCCAAGACATTTTAGAATTACTACATGTAGCATTTTCCAATTCCAACCATATAACAATTTAACGAAGAAGAAACTTCGCCATGAATACTATGAGTAGAGCCTAAGGACATACTTGTCCATATGCTACAGCGGAGCGTGTATCTCTCCCACAAAGTGAATGCTAGGATCCATTTTATTCAAACAAAACAAAAACAAAAACAAACCGACGCTCCAAGCAAAGTGCATAAGATGTGACGGAATAAAAATATAGTTTCAGGGGAGGAACCTGATAATGTTGTCGATAAAGAAGGGGATGCCTTGGGCATCCCCAAGCTTAGACGCTTGAGTCTTCTTAGAATATGCAGGGGTGAACCACCGGGGCATCCCCAAGCTTAGAGCTTTCACTCTCCTTGATCATATTGCATCATACTCCTCTCTTGATCCTTGAAAACTTCCTCCACACCAAATTCGAAACAACTCATTAGAGGGTTAGTGAATAATAAAAATTCACATGTTCAGAGGTGACACACTCATTCTTAACACTTCTGGACATTGCATAAAGCTACTGGACATTAATGGATCAAAGAAAATCATCCAACATAGCAAAAGAGGCAATGCAAAATAAAAGGCAGAATCTGTCAAAACAGAACAGTCCGTAAAGATGGATTTTATTAGGCCACCAGACTTGCTCAAATGAAAATACTCAAATTGAATGAAAGTTGCGTACATATCTGTGGATCATGCACGTAAATTGGCTTAATTTTCTGAGCTACCTACAGGGAGGTAGACCCAGATTCGTGACAACAAAGGAATCTGGAACTGCGCAGTAATCCAAATCTAGTACTTACTTTACTATCAAAGACTTTACTTGGCACAACAAAACATAAAACTAAGATAAGGAGAGGTTGCTACAGTAGTAAACAACTTCCAAGACACAAATATAAAACAAAGTACTGTAGCAAAATAACACATGGGTTATCTCCCAAGAAGTTCTTTCTTTTTAGCCATTAAGATGGGCTCAGCAGCTTTAATGATGCACTCGCCGTAAATAGTATTTGAAGCAAAAGAGAGCATCAAGAGGCAAATTGAAAACACATTTAAGTCTAACATGCTTCCTATGCATAGGAATCTTATAAATAAACAAGTTCATGAAGAGCAAAGTAACAAGCATAGGAAGATAAAACAAGTGTAGCTTCAAAAATTTCAGCACATAGAGAGGTGTTTTAGTAACATGAAAATTTCTACAACCATATTTTCCTCTCTCATAATAATTTTCAGTAGCATCATGAGCAAACTCAACAATGTAACTATCACATAAAGCATTCTTATCATGAGTCTCATGCATAAAATTATTACTCTCCACGTAAGCATAATCAATTTTATTAGTTGTAGTGGGAGCAAATTCAACAGAGTGGCTATCATCATATATAGGAGGCATATTGTAATCATAAAAGAAAATTTTCTCCTCAATGCTTGGGGGACTAAAAAGATCATGCTCATCAGAGCCAGCTTCCCCAAGCTTATAATTTTCCATAGCATTAGCAACAATGGTGTTCAAAGCATCCATAGTAATAACATTCCCATTAGCATGCATATAAAGTTCCATGGGTTTTTTAGTTCTCTCTTCAAACACATCATGTCCTAATTCAAGATAAAGTTCATAAAGATCTCTCATATTTTTGTTGTTTTCCATTATGCTTAACTAGTGAAATAAAAACATGCATGATATTAAGTAAAGTAAAACAAGTAACTAATTTTTTTTTGTGTTTTTGATATAGCAAACAAGATAGCGAATAAAATAAAACTAGCAACTAATTTTTTTGTATTTTGATTTAGTGCAGCAAACAAAGTAGTAAATAAAATAAAGCAAGACAAAAACAAAGTAAAGAGATTGAGAAGTGGAGACTCCCCTTGCAGCGTGTCTTGATCTCCCCGGCAACGGTGCCAGAAAATATGCTTGATGGCATGTATTTCACACGTTCGTTGGGCAACCCCAAGAGGAAGGTATGATGCGCACAGCAGCAAGTTTTCCCTCAGAAAGAAACCAAGGTTTATCGAACCAGGAGGAGCCAAGAAGCACGTTGAAGGTTGATGGCGGCGGGATGTAGTGCGGCGCAACACCGGGGATTCCGGCGCCAACGTGGAACCTGCACAACACAACCAAAGTACTTTGCCCCAACGAAACAGTGAGGTTGTCAATCTCACCGGCTTGCTGTAACAAAGGATTAACCGAATTGTGTGGAAGATGATTGTTTGCAGAGAAAACAGTAAAACAAGTATTGCGGCAGTATTTAGGAACAAGGCCTAGGGATCAGACTTTCACTAGTGGACACTCTCAACATTGATCACATAGCAGAATAGATAAATGCATACTCTACACTCTTGTTGGATGATGAACACATTGCGTAGGATTACACGAATCCTCAATGCCGGAGTTAACAAGCTCCACAATTCAATGTTCATATTTAAGTAACCTTAGAGTGCATGAAAGATCAATAAGACTAAACCAAGTACTAACATAGTATGCACACTGTCACCTTCACACTATGTAGGAGGAATAGATCACATTAATACCATCATAGAAATAGTTAACTTCATAATCTACAAGAGATCATAATCATAGCATACACCAAGTGCTAACACGGATGCCTGTCACCATTACACCGTGTAGGAGGAATAAAACTACTTTAATAACATTGCTAGAGTAGCACATAGATAAATTGTGATACAAACACATTGCAATCATAAAGAGATATAAATAAGCACTTCACTATGCCATTCATAACAGTGAATAAGTATTCCGTGAAATATAGCCTAAGAGACCCACACGGTGCACACACTCGTCACCTTTACACACGTGGGACAAGGAGTCTCCGGAGATCACATGAGTAAAATTCACTTGACTAGCATAACGACATCTAGATTACAAGTATCATCATATGAATCTCAATCATGTAAGGCAGCTCATGAGATTATTGTATTGAAGTACATAGGAGAGAGATTAACCACATAGCTACCGGTACAGCCCCGAGCCTCGATGGAGAACTACTCCCTCCTCATGGGAGCAGCAAAGGTGATGAAGATGGCGGTGGAGATGGCAGCGGTGTCGATGGAGAAGCCTTCCGGGGGCACTTCCCCGTCCCGGCGGCGTGCCGGAACAGAGACTCCTGTCCCCCAGATCTTGGCTTCGCGATGGCGGCGGCTCTGGAAGGTTTTCCGTATCGTGGTTTTTCGCATCAGGGGTTTCGCGACGGAGGCTTTAAGTAGGCGGAAGGGCGAGTCGGGGGCCGACGAGGGGCCCACACCACGAGGCGGCGCGGGCCCCTCCTTGGCCGCGCCGCCTTGTGGTTTGGCCACCTCGTGGCCCCACTTCGTATGCTCTTCGGTCTTCCGGAAGGTTCGTGGCAAAATAGGCCCCCGGGTCTTGATTTCGTCCAATTCCGAGAATATTTCGTTACTAGGATTTCTGAAACCAAAAACAGCAGAAAACAAGCAACTGGCACTTCGGCATCTTGTTAATAGGTTAGTTCCAGAAAATGCACGAATATGACATAAAGTGTGCATAAAACATGTAGGTATCATCAATAATATGGCATAGAACATAAGAAATTATCGATACGTCGGAGACGTATCAGTCACCTTAGAGTAGTACTTGTTGTCTCACACTCTTGCAAAGTACCTTCTTGATGGTTTGCGAGTACAATTCCATTGTACTCACGGCTTTATCCCTGGCTATTAACTTGGCCAGACTATGAGGAGGAGTTCAAAGATGATGGAGGTTACCAGGACGACTATGCGACCAAGGACGATCTCCTAGTCAGCTGCCTGTAGGGTTTAAGGCATGACTTGGGCCCGACACCGTTGATTTGTATTCGCTGCAAGTGTTTGTTGAACTCAGCCCAAAGTGGCATTTATGTAAGACTTGGTCATGTGACCATTTTTAAGACTTATTTATTCGATACTATGTAATGGATGTTGTAACTCTGGATATCAGTTCGGTTATGGGCTCACGGCGCACTGATCATGGGATCGTGAGTTGAATACATAACGGGTATTTCGGACGGCTAGTCCGGCGTCCCCACAGAGATGGTATCAGAGCCATCCTGACTGTATGAGACCTTAGTTAGCATGGGCGTTAATATAGGACAAAAATACTTTCGATATCAAAAATGAGATGACTATATGCTGAAATAATATCTTGTCTCTCCCCTAAGTTCTCTTAAATCTAAGTTACTTGCATTAATCCTTAAAGTTTTACTTTATGTACTTAAAATTTTGCACACCTTGGTCATATTACTAATTACAACCTTAAAATTTTGTGTAGATGGCCAATGTCATGTACACCAAGAGCCGTCAGCTTGGTGTTGAGCAGCATCGTTACATCTTTGAGTCCACCCTTATCGAGGTGTCGCAGGCCGTGGGACGCTTGCTTCCCGAGGTGCAGGGCGGGCAGATGGAGAGGATGGAGGACGGAGAGCTATGCTAGATGGTGGTGTGTGATACGTCCCAAACGTATCTATAATTTCTTATGTTCCATGCTACTTTTATGATGATACTTACATGTTTTATACACACTTTACATCGTTTTGATGCGTTTTCCGGAACTAACCTATTGACGAGATGCCGAAGTGCCGGTTCCTGTTTTCTCGCTGTTTTTGGTTTCAGAAATCCTAGTAAGGAAATATTCTCGGAATTGGACGAAATCAACGCCCAGGGTCCTATTTTTACACGAAGCATCCAGAAGACCGAGGGGGAAAGGAAGTGGGGCCACGAGGCGCCGCCACAACAGGGCGGCGCAGCCCAGGCCTTGGCCGCGCGGCCCTGGTGTGTGGGGCCCTCGTGTGGCCCCCCGCGTTGCCCATCCGCCTACTTAAGGTCTCCGTCGCGAAAACCCTAACACGTTGGACGAAACCAGAGAAAACCTTCCAGAGCCGCCGCCATCGCGAAGCCAAGATCTGGGGGACAGGAGTCTCTGTTCCGGCACGCCACCGGGACGGGGAAGTGCCCACGGAAGGCTCCTCCATCGACACCACCGCCATCTTCATCACCGCTGCTGTCTCCCATGAGGAGGGAGTAGTTCTCCATCGAGGCTAAGGGCTGTACCGGTAGCTATGTGGTTAATCTCTCTCCTATGTACTTCAATACAATAATCTCATGAGCTGCCTTACATGATTGAGATTCATATGATGATGCTTGTAATCTAGATGTCATTGTGCTAGTCAAGTGGATTTTACTTATGTGATCTCCGGAGACTCCTTGTCCCACGTGTGTAAAGGTGACAGTGTGTGCACCGTGTGGGTCTCTTAGGCTATATTTCACGGAATACTTATTCATCGTTATGAATGGCATAGTGAAGTGCCTATTTATATCTCTTTATGATTGCAATGTGTTTTGTATCACAATATATCTGTGTGCTACTCTAGTGATGTCATTAAAGTAGTTTATTCCTCCCGCACGGTGTAATGGTGACGAGTGTGTGCATCGTGTAGTACTTGGCGTAGGCTATGATTGTGATCTCTTGTAGATTATGAAGTTAACTATTGCTATGATGGTATTGATGTGATCTATTCCTCCTTTCGTAGTGTGAAGGTGACGAGTGTGCATGCTATGTTAGTACTTGGTTTGGTTATGTTGATCTGTCATGCACTCTAAGGTTATTTAAATATGAACATCGAATATGGTGGAGCTTGTTAACTCCGGCATTGAGGGTTCGTGTAATCCTACACAGTTAGTGGTGTTCATCATCCAACAAGAGGGTGTAGAGTCTAGCATCTATCTATTTATTCTGTTATGTGATCAATGTTGAGAGTGCCCACTAGTGAAAGTATGATCCCTAGGCCTTGTTCCTAAATATCGCTATCGCTGTTTGTTTACTCGTTTTATTGCATCTTTACTTCCTGCAATATTACCACAATCAACCACACACCAGTCCTGGATAGCAAAGCACTTTTCTGGTGCCGTTGCTACTGCTCACATTTATTCATACCACCTGTATTTCACTATCTCTTCGCCGAACTAGTGCACCTATTAGGTGTGTTGGGGACACAAGAGACTTCTTGCTTTGTGGTTGCAGGGTTGCATGAGAGGGATATCTTTGACCTCTTCCTCCCTGAGTTCGATAAACCTTGGGTGATCCACTTAAGGGAAACTTGCTGCTGTTCTACAAACCTCTGCTCTTGGAGGCCCAACACTTTCTACAAGAATAGAAGCACCCGTAGAGATCAAGCACTTTTCTGGCACCGTTGCCGGGGAGGAAAGGTAAAAGGCACTCATACTCCGGTCCCAGGTAAAAGTACTTTTCTGGCGCCATTGTGTGATTGTTCGAAGCTATTTCCTTTAGATCCTGCAATTGCATCTTTTTGTTTCTTGTTTACACTAGTTTGGCATAATGGACAACAATGAGCTTCTTATTCTATTTCCTGATTTAAGACATGGATGGTTTGATGCGAAAATTAAAAAAACCATGGAACATATTAGCATGAATACTTTGAATACCATTGTTGCTAATGATATGGAAAATTCTAAGCTTGGGGAAGCTGGTTTTCATGATCTTTTTAGTCCCCCAAGCATTGAGGAGAAAATTTTCTTTGATGATACTTTGCCTCCTATTTATGATGATTATAATGATAGTAGTCTTTTAGTACCGCCTGTTATGGAGGATAAATTTGATTATGATTACAATATGCCTCCTATATTTGATGATGAAAATAATAATGATAGCTACTTTGTTGAATTTTCTCCCACTATTACTAATAAAATTGATTATGCTTATGTTGGGAGTAGTAATAATTTTATGCATGAGACTCATGACAAGAATGCTTTATGTGATAGTTATATTGTTGAGTTTGCTCATGATGCTACTGAAAGTTATTATGAGAGAGGAAAATATGGTTGTAGAAATTTTCATGTTACTAAAATGCCTCTCTATGTGCTGAAATTTTTGAAGCTACACTTGTTCTATCTTCCTATGCTTGTTACTTTGCTCCTCATGAACTTGTTTATTTACAAGATTCCTTTTCATAGGAAGCATGTTAGGCTTAAATGTGTTTTGAATTTGCCTCTTGATGCTCTCTTTTGCTTCAACTACTATTTCTTGCGAGTGCATCATTAAAACTGCTGAGCCCATCTTAATGGCTATAAAGAAAGCACTTCTTGGGAGATAACCCATGTGTTTATTTTGCTACAGTACCTCTATTTTATATTTGTGTCTTGGAAGTTGTTACTACTGTAGCAACCTCTCATTATCTTAGTTTTGTGCCTAGTTGTGCCAAGTAAAGTCATTGATAGTAAGGTTCATACTAGATTTGGATTACTGCGCAGAAACAGATTTCTTTGCTGTCATGAATCTGGGCATAATTCTCTGTAGGCAACTCAGAAAATTATGCCAATTTACGTGAGTGATTCTCAGATATGTACGCAACTTTCATTCAATTTGGGCATTTTTATTTGAGCAAGTCTGGTGCCTCTTTAAAATACGTCTTTACGGACTGTTCTGTTTTGACAGATTCTACCTTTTATTTCGCATTGCCTCTTTCGCTGTGTTGGATGGATTTCTTTGTTCCATTACCTTCCAGTACCTTTGGGAAACGTCCAGAAGTGTTAAGAATGATTGTGTCACCTCTGAACATGTGAATTTTTGATTATGCACTAACCCTCTAATGAGTTTGTTTTAAGTTTGGTGTGGAGGAAGTTTTCAAGGGTCAAGAGAGGAGGATGATATACTATGATCAAGAAGAGTGAAGAGTCTAAGCTTGGGGATGCCCCCGTGGTTCATCGCTGGATATTTTAAGAAGACTCAAGCATCTAAGCTTGGGGATGCCCAAGGCATCCCCTTCTTCATCGACAAATTTATCAGGTTCCTCCCTTGAAACTATATTTTTATTCGGTCACATCTTATGTACTTTACTTGGAGTGTCTGTTTGTTTTTGTATTTGTTTTTGTTTGAATAAATGCTTGTGTGGGAGAGAGACACGCTCCGCTGGTTCATATGAACACATGTGTTCTTAGCTTTTAATGTTCATGGCGAAGGTTGAAACTGCTTCGTTAATTGTTATATGGTTGGAAACGGGAAATGCTACATGTGGTAATTGATAAAATGTCTTGGATAATTTGATACTTGGCAATTGTTGTGCTCATGTTTAAGCTCTTGCATCATATACTTTGCACCCATTAATGAAGAAATACATAGAGCTTGCTAAAATTTGGTTTGCATAATTGGTCTCTCTAAGGTCTAGATAATTTCTAGTAAAGAGTTTGAACAACAAGGAAGACGGTGTAGAGTCTTATAATGTTTACAATATGTCTTGTATGTGAGTTTTGCTGCACCGGTTCATCCTTGTGTTGGCTTCAAACAACCTTGCTAGCCTAGCCTTGTATTGAGAGGAATTCTTCTCGTGCATCCAAATCCTTGAGCCAAAAACTATGCCATTTGTGTCCACCATACCTACCTACCACATGGTATTTCTCTGCCATTCTAAAGTAAATTACTTCATGTGCTACCTTTAAACAATTCAAAACTTTATTACTTCTTATTTGTGTCAATGTTTTATAGCTCATGAGGAAGTATGTGGTGTTTTATCTTTCAATCTTGTTGGGCAGCTTTCACCAATGGACTAGTGGCTTCATCCGCTTATCCAATAATTTTGCAAAAAGAGCTGGCGCGGGGTTCCCAGCCCCCAATTAATCAACCTTCATTAATAATTCTCTTCACATGTTTTGCTCTGATTCATCAATAAGCAACTTAATTTTGCAAATAGACACTCCTTCATGGTATGTGAATGTTGGAAGGCACCCGAGGATTCGGTTAGCCATGGTTTGTGTAAGCAAAAGGTTGGGAGGAGTGTCAACCATAAATAAAACTAAAGTACATGTGTAAACAAAAGAGAAGAGGGATGATCTACCTTGCTGGTAGAGATAACGTCCTTCATGGGAGCCGCTCTTTGAAAGTCTGTTTGGCAAGGAGGTTAGAGTGCCCACTACCATTCGTTGACAACAACAAACACCTCTCAAAACTTTACTTTTATGCTCTCTATATGATTTCAAAACTTAAAAAGCTCTAGCACATGATTTAATCCATGCTTCCCTCCGCGAAGGGCCTATCTTCTACTTTATTGTTGAGTCAGTTTGCCTATTCTTTCTATCCCAGAAGCAAACACTTGTGTTAACTGTGCATTGATTCTTACATATTTACCTATTGCACTTGTTATATTGCTTTATGTTGACAAATATCCATGAGATATACATGTTGAAGTTGAAAGCAACCGCTGAAACTTTATCTTCCTTTGTGTTGCTTCAATGCCTTTACTTTGAATTTATTGCTTTATGAGTAACTCTTATGCAAGTCTTATTGATGCTTGTCTTGAAAGTATTATTCATGAAAAGTCTTTGCTATATGATTCATTTGTTTACTCATTATCTTCATCATTGCTTCGAATCGCTGCATTCATCTCATATGCTTTACAATAGTATGATCAAGATTATGTAAATAGCATGTCACTTAAGAATTTATCTTTGTTATCGTTTACCTACTCGAGGGCGAGCAGGAACTAAGCTTGGGGATGCTTGATACGTCCCAAACGTATCTATAATTTCTTATGTTCCATGCTACTTTTATGATGTTACTTACATGTTTTATACACACTTTACATCGTTTTGATGCATTTTCCGGAACTAACCTATTGACGAGATGCCGAAGTGCCAGTTCCTGTTTTCTGCTGTTTTTGGTTTCAGAAATCCTAGTAAGGAAATATTCTCGGAATTGGACGAAATCAACGCCCAGGGTCCTATTTTTACACGAAGCTTCCAGAAGACCGAGGGGGAAAGGAAGTGGGGCCACGAGGCGCCGCCACAACAGGGCGGCGCAGCCCAGGCCTTGGCCGCGCGGCCCTGGTGTGTGGGGCCCTCGTGTGGCCCCCCGCGTTGCCCTTTCGCCTACTTAAGGTCTCCGTCGCGAAAACCCTAACACGTTCGACGAAACCAGAGAAAACCTTCCAGAGCCGCCGCCATCGCGAAGCCAAGATCTGGGGGACAGGAGTCTCTCTTCCGGCACGCCGCCGAGACGGGGAAGTGCCCCCGGAAGGCTCCTCCATCGACACCACCGCCATCTTCATCACCGCTGCTGTCTCCCATGAGGAGGGAGTAGTTCTCCATCGAGGCTAAGGGCTGTACCGGTAGCTATGTGGTTAATCTCTCTCCTATGTACTTCAATACAATAATCTCATGAGTTGCCTTACATGATTGAGATTCATATGATGATGCTTGTAATCTAGATGTCATTGTGCTAGTCAAGTGGATTTTACTTATGTGATCTCCGGAGACTCCTTGTCCCACGTCTGTAAAGGTGACGAGTGTGTGCACCGTGTGGGTCTCTTAGGCTATATTTCACGGAATACTTATTCACCGTTATGAATGGCATAGTGAAGTGCCTATTTATATCTCTTTATGATTGCAATGTGTTTTGTATCACAATATATCTGTGTGCTACTCTAGTGATGTTATTAAAGTAGTTTATTCCTCCTGCACGGTGTAATGGTGACGAGTGTGTGCATCGTGTAGTACTTGGCGTAGGCTATGATTGTGATCTCTTGTAGATTATGAAGTTAACTATTGCTATGATGGTATTGATGTGATCTATTCCTCCTTTCGTAGTGTGAAGGTGACAGTGTGCATACTATGTTAGTACTTGGTTTGGTTATGTTGATCTGTCATGCACTCTAAGGTTATTTAAATATGAACATCGAATATTGTGGAGCTTGTTAACTCCGGCATTGAGGGTTCGTGTAATCCTACACAGTTAGTGGTGTTCATCATCCAACAAGAGGGTGTAGAGTCTAGCATCTATCTATTTATTCTGTTATGTGATCAATGTTGAGAGTGTCCACTAGTGAAAGTATGATCCCTAGGACTTGTTCCTAAATACTGCTATCGCTGCTTGTTTACTGTTTTACTGCATCTTTACTTCCTGCAATATTACCACAATCAACCACACACCAGTCCTGGACAGCAAAGCACTTTTCTGGTGCCGTTGCTACTGCTCACATTTATTCATACCACCTGTATTTCACTATCTCTTCGCCGAACTAGTGCACCTACTAGGTGTGTTGGGGACACAAGAGACTTCTTGCTTTGTGGTTGCAGGGTTGCATGAGAGGGATATCTTTGACCTCTTCCTCCCTGAGTTCGATAAACCTTGGGTGATCCACTTAAGGGAAACTTGCTGCTGTTCTACAAACCTCTGCTCTTGGAGGCCCAACACTGTCTACAAGAATAGAAGCACCCGTAGACATCAGTGTGCACTCTTCGGGGTTCCCATGTGGCGAACCTCGAGGAGATCGAGATCCAACTGTTTGATCGCACTTGGGAGGAAGGACTTGTGCGGGTGATGCATGCAGCCCTTGCTCGCCTTGTGTTTCACCACCGTGAGGAGCTGGAGTCCAAGGGACTTCCCCATGCTCACCTGGGATGCCGCGACGAGGAGGGCATCCCCACCGTGGTGCCTTACACTTGCCCCCTCGGTCGCCAGGCCGCAGAGATCGAGTACCTTCTCTACAAGACTTAGGCCAGCCTCGACTCCAACAGAATGGAGAATGAGGTGCTGAAGGGCGAGCTGAAGGAGGCCAAGGAGGAGCTGAAGTTGGCGAAGCTCGAGGGCTGCCGCCAGAGGAGGCTGAAGCTTCGAGTTAGAGTGTCCAACTACATGCTGAAGGTCAAGGTTATGCACCTCAAGAACGCCCTCTGAGAGGCCGAGGACAAGATAGAGACTCTTCAAGACAAGGGTGAGGATCTCCGTAAGCAGAATGCCGCACTCCTGAGCGACGATGACGACTACATGGAGGATGAGGGGTACAACTGGTACGGGCAGGACAAGGATGAGGATGAGGAAGACCTCGCCTTCATCAACGACGAGCCCAAGGACCCCGAGCCCCTCCCCTCCCAGGAGATAGTTGCGGATGATGAGGAGGACCCTGAGGAGCCCCCGTTCAAGGACGACACCATTGTCCTTGACGATGACTAGTTGAGCACTTTCGATAGTGATGTCTTGTTATGTTATCCCTCTTGTATCGCGACATACGATGTTGGTCCAGCTGTGACCTTGACATGGTTGTGAAACTCTAATCTTTTGGTAGTATCTATGCTATGGTTATGTTTGCATCTGTTTATGTGTTTATGCTATTCGAGTTTTCAACAAGTTTTTATGCATCATACCCCCCTTAGAAGATCCTTTCCTATCAGAGTTTTTCCCTTTTTCCTTATACCTTTGTCTCATCAGATGGTTGAAACTCGCCATGGCGGCTCAAGCCAGGATGACCCTCCACCCCACCTGATCCCAACATGACCCAGATCTTGCGCCTTATGATGGAGGATCGCCAAGCCGCCCGAGCTGAAAGTCAAGCCAACATCGCGACACTGCGGTAGATTGCACATCTCGCCGCGGGTAACAACAATAACAACAAAGAGGGGAATGGTTAGAAAGCACCAAGGTCCCGACTGAGAGACTTCCAGAACACCAACCCACCTGTGTTCTCCAAGTGCATTGCACCCCTTGATGCGGACGACTGGCTGCGCACCATTGAGAACAATCTGGAAGTTGCATCTGTTGGAGACAATGAGAAGGTGCTTCTCGCCACGCACTTCCTTGCTGGACCTGCTAGGGCGTGGTGGGACAATGTCAAGGCAATGCAAGCTAAAAACCATGTGATCAACTAGGAGGAGTTCACCACTAAGTTCTGCAAGGCCCACATCCCCACTGGACTGATCAAGATGAAGTGGGATGAGTTCTTTAACATGAAGTAGAACAACACTAGTGTGGTTGAGTACCTTGACAAGTTCAACACTCTGGCTAGGTATGCCCCTCATGACACCGACACCGATGAGAAAAAACGAGACCGTTTCCTAAATGGTCTGCATGAGGAGATCCAGAGCATCATAGTGGTTGTTCCCTATCCTGACCTGGAAGCGCTGGTGGATGCCACCATCATGGTGGAGTCCAAGCGCAAGGCCGCCTATGAAACGTGCAAGCGCAAGATGCAACAGCAGCAGAGTGGATCCAACAATGCAAGGTTCTGATACGTCCCAAACGTATCAATAAATTTTGATGCTCCATGCTTGTTTTGTTACAATTCTTATATGTTTTATGTGCACTTTTCCACACTTTTTAGCATTTTCTAGGACTAACCTATTAACGCAGTGCCGCAGTGCCAGTTCCTATTTTCTGCTGTTTTTGTGTTTCAGAAAAGTTGTACATGAAAGTTTCTCGGAATTGGATGAAACAAAAGCCCAGAGTCTTATTTTTCCGGGACAAAGACGGAGCCAGAAGAACACGCGTAGGAGAGCTGCCATGTGGCAGTACACAGGGCAGGCGCGACCCCACCCTTGGCCGCGCCTGGCCCGTATACTGGTGCCTCGTCGCCTCGTTTGCTCCGCCCTTCCGCCTATTTATTCCTCGTATCGGGAAAACCACAGGGACCCGAGCCTCCATCCACGAAAAGTTCCGAAGCCGCCGTCAACCGAAACCCTAGTTCGGGAGGGTTCTTCAGTCCATCCCGGCACCCTGCCAGAGAGGGAAATCACCGCCGGAGGCCTCTACATCGCAATGTCTTCATCCGAGCTGATGCGTGAGTAGTTCTCCACGGGACCATGGGTCCATAGCAGTAGCTAGATGGTTGTCCTCTCCTTGTTGTGCTTCATGTATAGATCTTGTGAGCTACCTAACATGATCAAGATCATCTATTTGTAATTTCTACATGTTGGTTTGATGTGGATCCGATTTATGGAGAGATTGCTTTGGTTGAGATTATCTATTATGTTATTATGATCTTGCATGCTCTCCGTTTCTAGTAGATGCTCTAGCCAAGTAGATGCTAGCGACTCCAAGAGGGAGTATTTATGCTCTATAGTAGGTTCATGACTCTATTTAACCATGGGAAGTGACCTCGTTCTCTATGGTTGTAGATGTGCTGTTTCTACTAGGGAGAAAACATCCGTGTTCTATTCAAGGGTAGTTTCATCGTTTACTTTACACACATTGCTTAAAACGATAGTCTGTTGCTTGCAACTTAATACTGGAGGGTGTCGCGGATGCAATCCTGAAGGTGGATTATTAGTCATAGATGTAGTTGGATTACGGTCTATGTATATTGTTGTAATGCCCGCATACTTTCATAGCATGTATTCCGCACCAACCATTAGCGTAGAATCTCTGTTTGTCAATTGCCCATCTGTAATTTGTTTACCCAACATATTTATTTATTGGGGAGGCGCCTCTAGTGAACTGTGGACCCCGGTCCTTCTTCTTTTAATTGCAATCTTCTACAACATTTTTCTATTCTGTTCTCTGCAAACAATTCTTCTTCCACACGGTTCGTTTAATCATTTGTTTTCCGCAAAACCAGTGAGCTTGACAACCTCGCTGAAAGTTCGGGACAAAGTACTTGGTTGTTTGTGTGCAGGTCTCCATGTTGCTGCTGACGCTGGTAGTGCGCCCTGCCACGAGTTGGTTCGCAACACCTCGGGAGAGAACGTTTTTCTCCTATTGGTCGATAAAATTTGGTTTCTTACTGAGCGAAACTTCCTGTTGTGCTCATCATACCTTCCTCTTGGGGTTCCACTCAACGTTGCGCATAAATTCTCCTTCGTCAACTCCACGCCCAGCAAGACTTTTTCTGGCGTCGTTGCCAGGGAGAAAAGCATCTCTTCTGCGAGGGGAGCCTCTCACTCTCAACTCTTTTACTTTGTTATTGTTTTGCTTGCGTACTTTATTTTTATCTTGTTTGTGTTTTATATCGAAAATGCAACAAAAATTAGTATAGTTTTTATTTGTGTTGTTTACTTTACTTTGCAAAATGAATGTCCCTGAAGTTGAGGTTCGTACTTTTAAGCAACAAGGGGGTGAAAGTTTGAAAGATTCTTGGTATAGAATATGTGATGCTCATCATAGATGTACTAAGAAATATTCTACTATGGTTCTTCTTAGGAATTTCTATGTTGGTATTTCTACTTGGATTAGATATGTTCTAGATAC
Organism: Lolium rigidum; assembly: GCF_022539505.1. Taxonomy (NCBI): domain Eukaryota; kingdom Viridiplantae; phylum Streptophyta; class Magnoliopsida; order Poales; family Poaceae; genus Lolium; species Lolium rigidum. Next base: position 222,029 of record NW_025900505.1, on the reverse strand, counting down.
TCTTATTAGTGGTAATTTCCTAGGTGCTCCCACTTCGGAAGCCTATGTTTAATTTGAAAGTTTAGTAGGAAGTCCTCCCATTAATGTTGCTAAAACTGAGATCACTTTAGAAGAGGTGGTAAAAAGACTAGATTCTTTAGAGAAAAGTTTGCCCAATTTACTCTTTGATGCTATCCATACTAATGAGTTGATAGGAGGAATCAATAAAAAAATTGCTGTTTTGGAGGGTAGCATTGCAAATGATGATAGAACTATTAGAATCGGTAAACTTGAAGAAGCTATGAAAACTTTGAGTTCAAATTTTTCCTGTCTTGGTTTCAAAAAGGAGAGAGCTTTTGTTGGGAAAGAACAAAAATTTATGTATGTCCCTAAGGCACCCAAATCAAAAATCCGTGATATGTTTAAATTTGATAAAACTTTTAGTGCAACTAAGAGTAAATTGCATGTTGAATCTTCATATGTGTCTAAGGTACTTGATGATAAAAATGGTGTTTTGGAAGAAGTAATTGATCTTGATGCTTTACCTCTTGATTTTTTTTTACTTGATTTGCACCCTTTCTGCGCCTAACTCAAAGGCGTTAAAGAAAAGCGCTTATGGGAGACAACCCATGTTTTATTTCTGTTATTTTTTCTTTGTTGAGTATTGGAAGTTATTGCTACTGTAATAACCTCTCCTTATCGTTTTTATTTCGTTTTTGTGCCAAGGGTAGCCTCTAATAGAAAGAAAGTAGTGTTTGGGGTATTTGCAATTCTGAAAAAGATTCTATGCTGGTCACGAAAAAAATTCTTAAATATCGCCAGAACTTTATTTTGAGCTGAGCCTATGCCCCAGTATGTTAGCTAACTTCCGTTAGTTTAGCATTTTTCGATTTGAGCAACACAACTATTTCTTTAATTTCGATCCCTGCCTGCTGGTCTGTTTTGACAGATTTCTGCCATGTTTTGCATTTGCGTCTTATGCTTCGTCTTTGAGTTGTTTTGTGAAAAAAAGCTTTGGAAGAAGTATCTACAGTATCATATGTTAAAATGAGTGTTTGATATGTGTCATTACTGAAGCCTTTCTGGTTTGATATATTTTTATTTGCACTAATGTTGCTAATCAATTGTGCTGAGTTTTGTGTGAAGAAAGTTTTCAAGTGTAGGGAGAGAAGAATGATGCAATAAGATGAATCATGGACAAGAGCTCAAGCTTGGGGATGTCCCCTGGACCACCCAAGAAATATCCAAGAAGTACAAGCGTCAAAGCTTGGGGATCCCCAAGGCATCCCCTCTTCATCAACAAAAAAGCACCAGGTCATTTTTCAACACGCTATATTTTTATTCCTTCATGTGATATGTTTTATCCTTGGAGCGTCTTTACTTTTTGCTGTGTGTTTAATTTCAATAAAGTTGGATCCCATCATTCATGTTTACTTTGGAGTGAGATACGATCCACCGCTTTGCATATTTACTTTGGAGTGAGACACGCTCCGCTGTTTTGCATGTTTATTTTGGAGTGAGACACGCTCCACTGTTATCCATTTTGCGTTGGAGAGAGACAAGCTCCACTTTTAAATTTATTTGAGTTTCAATAGCTCTATGGACGTTTACTTGTTTTTCATATATGAGAGTTGTTTGGTTTCATTTGGTTCGCGTTGAAAGCATGAAAAAGGTTTTTTGTGTATGCGATGCAAATGGAAGCATTTTTAGACCATGACATAGTTATTTTTGCATATCTTGCTAGATGTTCTTCTCATGATGAGCTTGTTAATTATGTTTTCATTATTATTAGTCTCAAATACTGAGAGTGTTTAGTGTGCCATTTAAGGTTTCATGCATTGTTTTTAGCATAAATAGAAAAGCATAATATTGTGGTATATATTCTCCTGCGAATGTTTTTATTTGGGTCGACTTGGCACATGTTTTGCAACATGTTATGACTACATTCCAGTCAATTCTTGCCTCTATGATCATTTAGTTTGCAACTTGTGTATCACTTTATGCTTTGATTAATATATGTTGTCGCTGTGCATGATTATGGCCATTATGCTCTCTTAGTTGGTCGCACCCGGTCTTTTTCTAGCCTCCATTTGTATGAGTATTTTATTCATGCATCGAACCACCAAAAACCAAATATGCCAAAGTGTCCACCATATCTACCTATATGTGGTATTTCATTGCCATTCCATAGTAGTTTGCTCATGTGCTACCTTTAAATTTCAAAGTATTATATTTTTGTTGCTTGTGGGAAAGTAGTCAAAAATGACTATTGTGTCTAGCGTGTGTTCCTTGTGTAACCGTAGCTCTTTTAAGTTGCTTGTTGTGTGATAAGATAACCATTGAAATACTAGGGACACCTCAGCATGCTTTGCCGCTGAATATCATGTGGGTTGCTATACATTTTTGTTAGAGAAGACATTGAGCCGCTAACCGAAGCCATGTATCATGGTGGAAGTTTCAGTTGGACAAATCCTCAATCTCTTATGACAAAGCTTCTAGCAATAAAAAAAATTAGACGAGTCCATTTATCTGTTGCTCGTGTTGTCCCGGTATGGATGTCCCAAGTTGAAGATGCTTTAAAAATGAGAAATCAAAAGCAATGCATCTCCTAGGACCTTTGTACAGGAGTGATAACCCACAAGTATAGGGGATCGCAACAGTCTTCAAGGGAAGTAAAACCCAAATTTATTGATTCGACACAAGGGGAGGTAAAGAATACTTATAAGCCTTAACAACTGAGTTGTCAATTCAGCTGCACCTGGAAAAGCACTAGTAACAGGGGTGATGTGAAAGCAGCAGTAATATGAGAGCAGTAGTAACAGTAACACAGCAGCAGTAATAGTAACACAGAGGCAATGGCACCAGAAAATAGTTGATACTACTTCCAATGTCATATAGAACGAGTATATGATGATGAGATATGGACCGGGGTTCCCAGCTATCTACACTAGTGGTAACTCTCCAATAACAAGTGTTGGGTGAACAAATTACAGTTGGGCAATTGACAAATAGAGAGGGCATAACAATGCACATACATATCACGATGACTACTATGAGATTTAATCGGGGCATTACGACAAAGTACATAGACCGCTATCCGGCATGCATCTATGCCTAAAAAGTCCACCTTCGAGTTACCATCCGAACCCCTTCCAGTATTAAGTTGCAAACAACATACAATTGCATTAAGTATGGTGCGTAATGTAATCAACACAAATATCCTTAGACAAAGCATTGATGTTTTATCCCTAGTGGCAACAACACATCCACAACCTTAGAACTTTCTGTCACTGTCCCAGATTCAATGGAGGCATGAACCCACTATCGAGCATAAATACTCCCTCTTGGAGTCACAAGTATCAACTTGGCCAGAGCCTCTACTAGCAACGGAGAGCATGCAAGAACATAAGCAACACATATAATAAATTGATAATCAACTTGACATAGTATTCCATATTCATCGGATCCCAACAAACACAACACCGATTACATCAGATGAATCTCAATCATGTAAGGCAGCTCATGAGATCATTGTATTGAAGTACATGGGGGAGAGAGTACCGACTAGCTACAGCTAGAACCCGTAGTCCATGGGGGAACTACTCACGGAGCATGATGGAGGCGGTGGCGTTGATGGAGATGGCTTCCGGGGGCACTTCCCCGTCCCGGCGGCGTGCCAAAACAGAGATTCTGTCCCCCGAACTGGAGTTTCGCGATGCCGGCGACGCCCCTGGAGTCTTTCTGGAGTTTCGTCAATTCGTATAGCCTTTTTAGGTCGAAAGGGGTCTTATAGGCGAAGAGGCGACGCAGGAGTGTGCCTGGGCCCCCCTCACCATAGGCTGGCGCGGCCAGGCCTGGGGCCGCGCCGCCTTATGGTGTGGTGGCCCCCTGGCCCGCCTCCGACTCTCCTTCGGTGTTCTGGGGTCTTCCGGGAAAAATAAGATTATGGGTCTTTGTTTCGTCGAATTCTGAGAATATTGCCCGAACAGCCTTTCTGGAACCAAAAACATCAGAAAACATGAACTGGCACTTCAGCATCTTGTTAATAGGTTAGTTCCGGAAAATGCATAAAAACATTATAAAGTGCGAGCAAAATATGTAGGTATTGTCATAAAACAAGCATGGAACATCAGAAATTATAGGTACGTTGAAGACGTATCAAGCATCCCCAAGCTTAGTTCCTGCTCGCCCTCGAGTAGGTAAACGATAAAAAGAATAATTTCTGTAGTGACATGCTACTTACATAATCTTGATCATACTATTGTAAAGCATATAAGATGAATGCAGTGACTCAAGGCAATGATCTATAGTTGCTAACAAATAGATAACATATAGCAAAACTTTTCATGAATAGTACTTTCAAGACAAGCATCAAAAGTCTTGCATAAGAGTTAACTCATAAAGCAATAAATTCAAAGTAATGGCATTGAAGCAACACGAGAGGAAGATTTAAGTTTCAGCGAGTTGCTTTCAACTTTCAACATGCATATCTCATGGATAATTGTCAACACAAAGTAATATGATGAATGCAAATAAGCAAGTATGTAAGAATCAATGCACAGTTGACACAAGTGTTTGCTTCTAAGATGGAAGGAAGTAGGAAAACTGACTCAACATAAAGTAAAAGAAAGGCCCTTCGCAGAGGGAAGCAGGGATTAAATCATGTGCTAGAGCTTTTTAAGTTTTGAAATCATATAGAGAGCATAAAAGTAATGTTTTGAGAGGTGTTTGTTGTTGTCAACGAATGGTAGCGGGCACTCTAACCCCCTTGCCAAACAGACTTTCAAAGAGCGGCTCCCATGAAGGACGTTATCTCTACCAGCAAGGTAGATCATCCCTCTTCTCTTTTGTTTACACATGTACTTTAGTTTTTATTTATGGATGACACTCCTCCCAACCTTTTGCTTACACAAGCCATGGCTAACCGAATCCTCGGGTGCCTTCCAACATTCACATACCATGAAGGAGTGTCTATTTGCAAAATTAAGTTGCTTACTGATGAATCAGGGCAAAACACGTGAAGAGAATTATTAATGAAGGTTAATTAATTGGGGCTGGGAACCCCGCTGCCAGCTCTTTTTGCAAAATTATTGGATAAGCGGATGAAGCCACTAGTCCATTGGTGAAAGCTGCCCAACAAGATTGAAAGATAAAACACCACATACTTCCTCATGAGTTATAAAACATTGACACAAATGAGAGATAATAAAGTTTTGAATTGTTTAAAGGTAGCACATGAAGTATTTACTTGGAATGGCAGAAAATACCACATAGTAGGTAGTTATGGTGGACACAAATGGCATAGGTTTTGGCTCAAGGTTTTGGATGCACGAGAAGCATTTCCTCTCAGTACAAGGCTTTGGCTAGCAAGGTTGTTTGAAGCAAACACAAGTATGAACCGGTACAGCAAAACTTACATAAGAACATATTGCAAGCATTATAAGACTCTACACTATCTTCCTTGTTGCTCAAACACTTTTACCAGAAAATATCTAGACCTTAGAGAGACCAATCATGCAAACCAATTTCAACAAGCTCTACGATATTTCTCCACTAATAGGTTTAAACCACATGGTGCAAGAACTTAATCATGATCTACTTGAGAGCTCAAAACAATTGCCAAGTATCAAATTATCCAAGACAATATGAAGCATTTTCTGTTTCCAACCAAATAGCAATAAATGCAATAGCTTCCAACTTTTGTCATTGAACATTAAAAGTAAAACGAAGAACACAAGTGTTCATATGAAAAACCGGAGCGTGTATCTGTACCACACAAGGATTGCTAGGATCCGATCTTATTCAAACAAAAACAAAAATAAAACACACAGACGCTCCAAGTAAAGAACATAAGATGTGACCGAATAATAATATAGTTTCAATAGAAGAAACCTGATAAGTTTATGAAGAAGGGGATGCCTTGGGCATCCCCAAGCTTAGACGCTTGAGTCTTCTTGAAATATGCAGGGATGATCCACGGGGGCATCCCCAAGCTTAGAATTTTCACTCTTCTTGATCATATATCATCCTCCTCTCTTGACCCTTGAAAACTTCCTTCACACCAAACTTCTCATAAACTTCATTAGAGGGGTTAGTACTCAAAAAAAACTTTAATCCACTTTAGTCCTATAGTGACACATTGCAAGAACTCAATAAAACATTAGCTACAGCTCTCCACGTCTACAAAGCCTCACTTAAAGTCCACAAGAGACAATGCAAAAAACATAGACAGAATCTGTCAAAACAGAACAACCAGTAAAGACGAATTTTTAAGAGGTACTTCCGTTGCTCAAATTAGAAAACTCAAAACTAATGAAAGTTGCGTACATATCTGAGGATCACTCACGTAAATTGGAAGATTTTTCTAAGTTCCCTACAGAGAATCCTACCCAAATTCGTGACAGCAAGAAATCTGTTTCTGCGCAGAAATCCAAATCTAGCATCAACCTTCTATTAGAGACTTTACTTGGCACAACATTGCAATAAAATAAAGATAAGGAGAGGTTGCTACAGTAGTAACAACTTCCAAGACACAACAAAACAGTAGCAAAATAAAGACATGGGTTATCTCCCAAGAAGTGCTTTCTTTATAGCCATTAAGATGGGCTCAGCAGTTTTAATGATGCACTTGCAAGAAATAAGAGTTGAAGCAAAAGAGAGCATCAAGAAGCAAATTCAAAACACATTTAAGTCTAACCCACTTCCTATGCATAGGGATCTTGTACACAAATAAATTCATGAAGAACAAAGTGACAAGCATAAGAAGGTAAAACAAGAGTAACTTCAAAATTTTAAGCATATAGAGAGGTGTTTTAGTACCATGAAAATTTCTACAACCATATTTTACTCTCTCATAATAATTTTCAGTAGCTTCATGAATAAACTCGACAATATAACTATCACATACAGCATGCTTTTCATGATTCACAAACACATAATTTTTATCAAGCTCAGAAATAATAGGATTAAAACTTTCAAACCCACTTTTATCAATAATGTAACAAGATGATTGATCAATCTCAAAAGTTATGGGACTCATAGATAAAGTCAAGAACTCTCCAATCCCATTTTCATTAGTAGTAAAATTAATATTATCAAGTAACATAGGACCATCTCTAGAGATTTATCATAAACATTTGCCAAGCAAAACTCTTTAGTACCATGCATTTCGACATCAGGCACAAACAAAGCATTATCATAAGATTTATCAAAATAGCATGGATTATCATGAATAACAGTAGCATAATTATTCTCACAAGTTTTACTCATAGGTACTATTTCAAGAGAATCCACAGGAACATAACATTCATCCACCTTTGGTAAGCATGGAGGACAATCAAATAGTGTAAGAGATAAAGAGTTACTCTCATTAGAAGGTTGGCATGGGTATCTAATCCATTCTTCCTCCTTTTGTTCATCATTCTCCTCTTCTTTTTCATCCAATGAGCTTTCAGGTTCATCAATTTCCTCCTCTTTTTCATCCAATGAGCTTTCAGGTTCATCAATTTCTTCTTCCATAGGTTCCTGCAAATTGTGAGTGCATTCTTGTGCATTAATGAGTCTCTCTTTATAATCAATGATATAAGGATTATCACTGTAGCTTTCTATGCAAAAATTAAGGATAGAAGAGACATAATCTTTAAGGTCCTTACAAACAGCACAAGTTTCATAATTTTTAGACATGAAGGATTCTATCTCAGAGGCTATTCCAATTATAGTTCTTAATTAAAAATTCCTCACTAAAGCCACATTGAAATTTAAGATGTTTAGTATCCTGTTTAGAGCAACAGTTTATATCATGGCATTTAAGCAAGATTTTAGCAATTGTATTCAGTTTTTTTATCAGAGCACTCATAACTTTACCCGTTCTTGATTCTCTATAATTATTATATAATTCAATAATCTCCAAATAAGTTGTAGGTTCTCCCATAGCAACAGTTTTTAATTTTTCGGTTTTTCAAATTTTTATGGATTTTCGGGTATATGAGGAAAATAAAACAAGACAAAAACAAACTAGACAAAAGTAAACTAAGCAAAATAACACTAGACAGAAATAAATTAAGCACAAATAAACTAGACAAAAGTAAACTAAGCAAAACAAAATAAAATAAAATAAACAGAGAGAGAGGTAGAGTGTACTCCCTAGGTGAACTTATGAGTAGATCTATGCCTCCCCGGCAACGGCGCCAGAAAATAGCTTGCTGTCCACAACTGGCGCGTGGTTGACGTGGGAGGTGGAAATCTCTGTGGTGTAGCTTTTCTTCGTTCCCCGGCAACGGCGCCAGAAAATAGTATTGATAACCCACAAGTATAGGGGATCGCAACAGTCTTCGAGGGAAGTAAAACCCAAATTTATTGATTCGACACAAGGGGAGGTAAAGAATACTTATAAGCCTTAACAACTGAGTTGTTAACACATCAGCAGTAATAGTAACACAGAGGCAATGGCACCAGAAAATAGTTGATACTACTTCCAATGTCATATAGAACGAGTATATGATGATGAGATATGGACCGGGGTTCCCAGCTATCTACACTAGTGGTAACTCTCCAATAACAAGTGTTGGGTGAAAAAACTACAGTTGGGCAATTGACAAATAGAGAGGGCATAACAATGCACATACATATCACGATGACTACTATGAGATTTAATCAGGGCATTACGACAAAGTACATAGACCGCTATCCAGCATGCATCTATGCCTAAAAAGTCCACCTTCAGGTTACCATCCGAACCCCTTCCAGTATTAAGTTGCAAACAACAGACAATTGCATTAAGTATGGTGCGTAATGTAATCAACACAAATATCCTTAGACAAAGCATTGATGTTTTATCCCTAGTGGCAACAGCACATCAACAACCTTAGAACTTTCTGTCACTGTCCCAGATTCAATGGTGGCATGAACCCACTATCGAGCATAAATACTCCCTCTTGGAGTCACAGGATCAACTTGGCCAGAGCCTCTACTAGCAACGGAGAGCATGCAAGAACATAAACAACACATATAATAGATTGATAATCAACTTGACATAGTATTCCATATTCATCGGATCCCAACAAACACAACACCGATTACATCAGACGAATCTCAATCATGTAAGGCAACTCATGAGATCATTGTATTGAAGTACATGGGGGAGAGAGTACCGACTAGCTACAGCTAGAACCCGTAGTCCATGGGGGAACTACTCACGGAGCATGATGGAGGCGGTGGCGTTGATGGAGAAGGCTTCCGGGGGCACTTCCCCGTCCCGGCGGCGTGCCGGAACAGAGATTCTGTCCCCAGAACTGGAGTTCCGCGATGGCGGCGGCGCCCCTGGAGTCTTTCTGGAGTTTCGTCAATTCGTATCGTGTTTTTAGGTCGAAAGGGGTCTTATAGGCGAAGAGGCGACGCAGGAGGGTGCCTGGGCCCCCCTCACCATAGGCTGGCGCGGCCAGGCCTGGGGCCGCGCCGCCTTATGGTGTGGTGGCCCCCTGGCCCGCCTCCGACTCTCCTTCGGTGTTCTGGGGTCTTCCGGGAAAATAAGATTCTGGGTCTTTGTTTCGTCGAATTCCGAGAATATTGCCCGAACAGCCTTTCTAGAACCAAAAACAGCAGAAAACAGGAACTGGCACTTCGGCATCTTGTTAATAGGTTAGTTCCGGAAAATGCATAAAAACATTATAAAGTGCGAGCAAAACATGTAGGTATTGTCATAAAACAAGCATGGAACATCAGAAATTATAGGTACGTTGAAGACGTATCAAGGAGGCACGGGGGTACCCCTTTGTGATACTCGGTTAAAACAACTTGTATGTGATGAGAGCTAATGGTGAGCCGAGGTGAGTAGGACGAGGTGTGAGCACTAGTAGCAATTATGCATGAGGCTTGCGATTTAGAAGTAGCACTTTTGCACAACCCATATGCTTTGTACTTACCGTTGACATCAACCACCTCTCAAAAGTGCATTTTATACTCTTGTTGTTTCAATAAAAAGCTCTAGCACATGAATGATCTTACTTGCCTCTCAAAGGGAGACCTTCTTTTACTTTTATGTTGAGTCTCCACCTTCTAGTTTATGCACCACTTATGAGAGCATAGTTGTCATTCTTAGTTTTATGTGCATGGTCCCAAGATTTTATTGATTGACTCATAATTATGGTATTTCTTGTTCAAACTTTTTGTTTTTAGTCATCCTTATAATCATTTAAAGGTGTCCAAGCATGTATGTTTTGCTTCTACTTATGGGACAAGCTGAGTACCACTTTATTATGTATCTATGATATGCTCTTGACAATCACTTTGCTTTCCATGCACGTTATACATTTTCTTTTGTTTGATTACTATTCATGTTTTAGCATGGTTATTAAGTTTCATTGTTTGATTATATCTATCATGCTTATGTTAGGATTTTATGATTCCAGATTTATTTGCTTTTACACTTAGATTGATCAAAGTAGCATGACAGCATGTCACCTCAAAAATTATTTGTTTGTTATCACTTACCTACTCGAGGACGAGTAGGAGTTAAGCTTGGGGATGTTGATACGTCCCAAACGTATCTATAATTTTTGATGCTCCATGCTTGTTTTGTTACAATTCTTATATGTTTTATGTGCACTTTTCCACACTTTTTAGCATTTTCTGGGACTAACCTATTAACGCAGTGTCGCAGTGCCAGTTCCTGTTTTCTGATGTTTTTGTGTTTCAGAAAAGTTGTACATGAAAGTTTCTCGGAATTGGACAAAACAAAAGCCTAGAGTCTTATTTTGCCGGGACGAAGACGGAGCCAGAAGGACACGCGCATGAGAGCTGCCACGTGGCAGTACATAGGGCAGGCGCGGCCCCACCCTTCGCCGCGCCTGGCCCGTGTACTGGCGCCTCGTTGCCTCGTTTGCTCCGCCCTTCCGCCTATTTATTCCTCGTATCGGGAAAACCCCAGGGACCCGAACCTCCATCCACAAAAAGTTCCGACGCCACTGTCAACCGAAACCATAGTTCGGGAGGGTTCTGCAGTCCATCCCGGCACCCTGCCGGAGAGGGACATTACCGCCGGAAGCCTCTACATCGCCATGTCTTCATCCGAGGTGATGCGTGAGTAGTTCTCCATAGGACCATGGGTCCATAGCAGTAGCTACATGTCTGTCCTCTCCTTGTTGTGCTTCATGTATAGATCTTGTGAGCTGCCTAACATGATCAAGATCATCTATTTGTAATTGCTACATGTTGGTTTGATGTGGATCAAATTTATAGAGAGATTGCTTTGGTTGAGATTATGTATTATGTTATTATGATCTTGCATGTTCTCCGTTTCTAGTAGATGCTCTAGCCAAGTAGATGCTAGCGACTCCAAGAGTGAGTATTTATGCTCGATAGTGGGTTCATGCCTCTATTTAACCATGGGAAGTGACCTCGTTCTCTACGGTTGTAGATGTGTTGTTGCTAATAGGGAGAAAACAGCGGTGTTCTATTCAAGGGTAGTTTCATCGTTTACTTTACACACATTGCTTAAAGCAATAGTACGTTGCTTGCAACTTAATACTGGAGGGTGTCGCGGATGCAATCCTGAAGGTGGATTATTAGTCATAGATGCAGTTGGATCACGGTCTATGTATATTGTTGTAATGCCCGCATACTTTCATAGCATGTATTCTACACCAACCATTATCGTAGAATCTCTTTTTGTCAATTGCCCATCTGTAATTTGTTTACCCAGCATATTTATTTATTGGGGAGGCGCCTCTAGTGAACTGTGGACCCCGGTACTTCTTATTTTAATTGCAATCTTCTACATCATTTTTCTGTTCTGTTCTCTGCAAACATTTCTTCTTCCACATGGTTCGTTTAATCCTTTATTTTCAGCAAAACCAGTGAGCTTGACAACCTCGCCGAAAGTTGGGGACAAAGTACTTGGTTGTTTGTGTGCAGGTCTCCACGTTGCTGCTGACACCGGCAGTGCGCCCTACCACGAGTTGGTTCGCAACACCTCGGGAGAGAACGTTTTTCTCCTACTGGTCGATAAACCTTGGTTTCTTACTGAGGGAAAACTTCTTGCTGTGCTCATCATACCTTCCTCTTGGGGTTCCACTCAACGTTGCGCATAAATTCTCCTTCATCAACTCCGCGCCCAGCAGGTTCCGCAGCCCGCCTCCATCTAGGCCGGCGCCATAGCCCTAGAGAACTCCAGCCCCAGCTTATCGCCCCGCCAACAACAACCCCAACCGCCAAGTTATGCCGCAACGTTCTGGAGGAGGGAACTTCAACAACAACAATTCCCGCAACAACCCTAATGTTCGTGTGCCGGGAGATGGTTGTTTTGCTTGTGGACAGCCTGGACACTTCTCTCGTGAATGCCCCTCCAAGATGAATGCCACTCAGCGCCCCAACGCAAAAAGATCAAATCAAGGCCAAGCTCGTGCTCCAACTGGGAAGAAGCCCCCGCCTAAGAAACAAGCAAATGCTGCCAGGGGACATATGAACCACGTCAATGCTGAGGAAGTTGTGGAATCTCCCGACATTGTGATGGGCATGTTCCTAGTCCACTCCACCCGTGCAAGAGTTTTATTTGATTCCAGAGAATCGCATTCTTTTGTCACACTATAAGAAACTGTCCAACTATGACGTTTTAATAATGACGTTGTAGGAAAACATCATAATTTTATGACGTTTTGAGCCACACCATCGTTAGCTGCTGGAGTGGGGCAAAACCCTCGCAAATAGTGACGTTCTGGGGCAAAAACGTTGTTAGCTGCTTAAACGAAAATGTCATAATCTAACCGGGATGGATTACAACGTTCTAGTGCAGCCTATTGCAACGAAACAAGATTGTCGTTAGGCTTTCCGCGTAATTGAAGCTGTGACTTGGCTGCCATTTCATCACTTTTCCTCACACATGTGGGACCTATGCATCTCGCTAATTTTTTCCATGTGCTGCCCACCCTTGTGTTGGGCTGCTGGTGATATCCTCCTCTGTGGGGTTGTCCTCTATTGGGCTCTTTATGATATATCTCTATTTTAATGGACCAGCCCTACTGTTATCTGATGACCCACAAGTATAGGGGTGTATCGTAGTACTTTTGATAAATAAGAGTGTCAAACCCAACGAGGAGCAGAAGGTGTTGACAAGCAGTTTCGATGAAGGATTCACTGTAAATGCTCACAGACAAGTTTCAGGAGGTTTTGATATAGCAGATAAATAAAATACAAGTAAGTAAAATGCGAGAATAATAATTGCAGCAAGTGGCCCAATCCTTTTTAGCACAAAGGACAAGCCGGGTTGTTTACTTATGATGACCAAACATTCTTGAGGACACACGGGAATTTAGTCTAGTGCTTTCGCTACATATAGTTGATTAATCTTCATTGTTTTGATAAGTGTTGCGTGGGTGAACCTATGCTAATGCACCGCCCTTCCTAGGACTAATACATACTTGTGATTAAACCCCTTGCAAGCATCCGCAAATACAAGAAAGTAATTAAGATAAATCTAACCACAGCCTTAAACTTCGAGATCCTGCTATCCCTCATGCATCGATATACCAACGGGGGTTCGAAGTTGCTTGTCACTCCGGCAACCCCACAATTAGCAAACGAATACAAGATGCATTCCCCTAGGCCCATAAAGGTGAAGTGTCATGTAGTCGACGTTCACATGACACCACTAGAAGAATAACACCACAACTTAAATATCAAACCATTAAATATTACTCAACATAGTTCACTACTAACATTCAGACTTCACCCATGTCCTCAAGAACTAAACGAACTACTCACAAGACATCATATGGAACATGATCAGAGGTGATATGATGATGGATAACAATCTGAACATAAACCTTGATTCAATGGTTTCACTCAATAGCATCAATAACAAGGAGTAATCAACACCGGGAGAGTTTCCCCTATGAAATACTCAAGATTCCACCCAAGATGTTACAGCGGAGACGAGGTGCAGCGGTGGATATGACGGTGTCGGTGGTGGAGATGATGATGATGATGATCCCAATGAAGTCCAGCTCGATGACGGTGACGATGGCGACGATTTCCCCCCCCCCCCACCCCTCCGGGAGGGAATTTCCCTGGCAGATTTATGCCTGCCGGAGAGCTCTTTTCTCTCTGGTGTTTTCCGCCTCGAGGAGGCGGCTATGACATCCTCGATGTCCCCTCACACCTTAGGGTTTCTGGCAGATGAAGTACGCAAAAGGGCGATGGCTGAGGGGGTCGTGGGCCCCCTCCCCACGTGGCGGCGCGCCGGCATTGGTGGCCGCGCTGGCCCATGGGGAGGGCCCATGGCGGCCCTCCTCGGCCTCCCCTTTTGGCTGGCTCCGTCATCTGGAAAAATAGGAGCTTCGGTATATTTTCCGTTATTAAGCTTGGCATGCTCCTTCCGGAATAATACACAGTTATTCGGGCACACATGGATGTTGTCATAACGAAGGCCCAACCTCCGATTATGCCCAATGCCTCCGCATATGACTTTGGTATTGAGCTATTGGGGTACTACAAGGACAAAATACGGAGTATTGCGTTGAATGCAAAGTTGTTGATCCGGTAGAAAGACTTGGCGTGGAGTAACTTCACGGTGAAGTAAAATCTTGACAATTTACCCCCATCGCTAGCTGCGCGCTTGGCCTCCTCTATCAAATCAGCAAAGATAGTGTCCTGTCCATGACCTTGCGGTTCTGAGTTGTACAAATCAGCAAACAGATCAGGAATTCTATCATCTTCGTAGCCATCCTCCTATTCCAAACCAAAATAGTGTGCCTCTGCATCACGTCCACCAAGATGGTGTGCCCCTGCATCACCTCCATGCTCAGCTTCAGGTTCACCTCCATGTCGAGCTTCATGTGTAGGCTGCAATGGTTCTCCATGGTGGACCCATCTGCCATACGTACTTGCCATCCCATAAAGAAGGAAATGAGCCTCTACTCTTTCTAGACATTGTGTCTCCCGGTTGAGACAGCCACGACATTGGCAAAGCACGTAAGCATCATCGGCAAAACTTAAGCGAACAAACTGCATAAAATCGTGCACTCCATTTGTGTGCTCGGTGGAAATCCTTCTAACTCGTGTTGTAATCCAGCGTCTGTCCATCTGCCCATGACCAAAAATGTTGCAATTAAAATTCAATCAATGTCCATATGGAATTCAACCAAGCACACAGCTAGCAACCATAAGGAAAATTATGTGCAATTCTTGCTAGGGAAGGCTAATGCACAACAGTTCCAGATTCAAGCAATGACAGTATTTCAATGATCCAATCAAACAAAAACTAGTAACAACAGACATTGTATCCCAAATATTTTGATTTTGTTCATAAGCTAGATTTTGTATAGCAGTTCCAATTTCAAGCAGTGCAGAGCAGTTCCAATTTTGTTCATACAACAGACTAGCGGCGAAGAATAACAGATCGAGAGGGGAGAGAGGAAAGGGTTGCAGACCTGGAGATGCGGAGGGGCTCGTCGTGGAGAGGGGATCGTCGTCGTGAGGGGCTTGTCGTCGAGAGGGGCTCGTGGTGGAGAGGTGGACGGCGAGGGGATCCACTGCCCAGGAGTACACCCACTTGCTCGGCCGCGGCGCTTCCGCCGTAGGCCTCCGCCGCCGGCCGCCTCCGCTTACACCGGCCGCCTCTGCCTCCGCCAGCCACCTCCGCCTCCACCTCCTCGTCGGTGGAGGGATTTCTATTTTTCTAGGGTTGGGAGCTGAGCAGGGAATTTCGATTTGGGGGGCATCTGGCTGAGCGGGGGAATTTTGGAATTTTGGCTGAGCGGGTGATTTTGGCTAGGGTTGGGAGCTGAGCTGGGGAGTTTGGGTTTCTCCTGGGATTTTGGCTAGGGTTGGGAGCTGAGCTGGGGAGTTTGGGTTTCTCCTGGCCGCCAAAAAAAGAGGTGAAAAAATGTGAGGCCTGGGACTCGAACCTATGACCTCTAGATGGGCCGTGGTGCCGGTTAAGCAGAAGAGCTGAGCGAGTGATCTTGTCTGTATCTAGACTTCCAGCTTTACATAGTTTATCTAGGAAAGCTTTTAGAAAAATAAGAACGATTAATTTCTGCGCCATTGCACCAATAAAAAAGAGCTAAGGCATTGAGCTCATTACATAGTACTTAAGCACATTTCTATAGAGCACCAAAAAGCATTATTATTGCAGCAAACTATCTAAGCATAACATTTATATAGAGCACCAAAAGAGCATTATTGCAGCAAACTATCTAAGCATTACAAATATATAGTACCAAAAGAACACATGTATAGCACAGGTTCAACGCACATTGCATAGACCAAAAGACCATTAGCAAGATAGTACCAGATATGATTGGTTCCCCGCTCATTACATGAGCACATATATTACATACCAAAAGGACGACATACGATCATAGTAGCACTAGATCAGTCACAAAGATTCAACGCTCATATACTTGAGCTCAAGCACATACATACTACTACTACTTCATTACAATAACCTCCAGCCTGCTGCTAGAAGATCAGATGAGCTTTCTAACACAACACCTCAGACCACCGCAGGAGCGAATGCGGAACCAAAACATGAAAATATCATTCTCATGCATGTTGGTCTTCTCCACCACAGCTCTCCAGTTGGTTGTCATTAGTGCACCTGCATTCTTCCCTTTGCCTATGATCATCCTCACTTCCACAGCATATCCCTTCTTGAAAGAGACTTGCACATCATCAGCTGGAAGGTCAACATGCCTCAAGATGTATTTCTGGGTGAACTTCCTTGTGAAGTACTGCAGATTAATTATAAGATGCATGCAAAACTTGAGTCAAATGTAGTCATTGTCATCAAATAAAGATGCAAAAACATCCTTGAGATGTAGTCATTATTTACCATTTTGGATTTCCCTGTCTCTGTACTTGCACCCTTTATAGTGAAAATATAGAAAGGAATTGCGGGGCGCCTTTTGCTAACTTGATATTTCAGGGTTTCTACTTGTTCGGGGGTCATTTCCACCAGGTTGGGAAAGACACACTACCTGTCAAATGTCTTACCCCCTTTATGTTGGGACCTACATATAATTAAGGAAATCAAGAGAGGAAGGATTGCCCAAGACTAACACAACATTTTACCTATCTTAATATGCTCCATGGTATATATCAGGCATGCATGAGAGAGGAAGGATTGCCCAAGACTAACACATCATTTTACCTATCCTGCAACTATAATTAATATATGCTCCATGGTATATACGACGCAGATTTGCTACCAAGGGTGGTAGCTATGCATAGCCTGGAAACCGTTGGATAGTGTGGTTCCCAGTTCCACCAGGTGCAGATCAAACAAAAAGCAATTCACCCCGTGTGACGGCGTTATGTTCTTTGAATCTTTCTCGTGCAACACGAACGGTTGAATTATAGCGAAACAGCAATAAAAACAAAGCTGCAAAAAAAACGTAGTTTTCATCACTGAAAAAAGGACACCCTGTCTTGGCGTGTATGCACCATTTTTTTCCGTATTGCAGCGGTTGGCAATTTGTTACTCAGTGTGGTCTGATTCCAAAACTCTCATGCGGTATGGTTGGCATTTGTTTGCGCCCGACTAAAAAATACACGAAATGCATGGCGTTTGTTATCCGTGGTTCACTTTCCGTATGTGTTATCATCTGACCGTTTGTTTTCTGATTTTTTTTGTGCCTTTGCGATGCCAACGAGGGAGTGAGGTCGCTCGAAACTAACTTTGTAACGGTTCTTTAAAATGTATTGCCAAAAAACGTCGGTTGTGTCTTTCCTTTTCTTTATTATGAGCTCATGCTGAATCAAAAAGGTTAAACTAGAAACCAACCCCATATCCACACAAGTTCTTCTTTTGCCAACAAATAGGAAAAATTGACCCCGGGTGGGCGAGCTCATTTCTTGGGATTGTGGCATTGCTATGGCTGAATCTCAACAAGCAGACAGGTTTCTTGTTGTCGCAGACTGCTTTGTTTTTGTGGCCTTAAAATACGCTACCTGCTATGTTTTTTCAAAATTCCTGCATGAGATTTTATATAGTTCGTTTTTGTTTCTTCGTGCAGGCTATGTTGCGGACCCAAGCTGCCGGCTGCTTGGAACTACGGGGCTGTTGAGAAGGCTCTTAGGGAATCCGGTGGGAAGGGCGATGGTTGCATATTCCTGCCTCGCGAAGGGCAGGTATTTCAATCGGTTGAGGAATCGTATGAATTCTTCAACATGTATTCCTAGGAGGTTGGTTTTGGAAGAAGATACGGGCGAAGCAGGACTAATGGAGCTAACGTGCGTACCAGGCAAGACATTGTTTGTTCTTGTGAGGTCAGATTCCCACTTCTTAGTATTTTTACTAAGTCTTTTCTCTAAAGCATTTTAATGTTCTGGCTAAAAGTTCCTACCCGCACCATACCAGCATATGGTTTTGTGATTTCATGTCAGAGACTTTTAACATTGATTTTGCAAATTGTTATTTTGCGCAGGGTAGAGACAAAGCGGAGATGAGCAGGTCTTCGCGTTGTGATTGCCGCTGTATATTGTCCCTTTTGAGGGGTGATGACGACTCGTGGTTTGTCAAAAGGTTCAGTGGTGAGCATAATCATCCAATGTCATTGTCTTGCGGGGAGAAGCGGAGGTGGCCATCACACAGTAGGATCGACACCAGCACTTGAGAGCTGGTTCGGCACCTCCGCGCCAACAATGTCCAACTCTCTAGGGTGTGCTCCATAGTTGGCACGGTGCACAAAGCCGACTCCTATGTTCCTTTTAGCCAGCAGTCCGTCCGCACAATGTGCGCTTAATTAGCACAGGAATCAATAGAGGGAGATATGTCCAAAACAATAGAGGTTTTCGGGAAAATTAAATCCAGGGACCCCGGGTTCGTCGTCTCGATGGATTTGGATGATAAGAAGAGGGTTAGGTCTATATTGTTTGCACACGGATCAAGTAGGATAGACTATGCATCGTTTGGGGATGTTGTTACCTTTGACACGACATATAGAATAAACCTTTACAATCTCCCGTTTGGGCTTTTTGTGGGCGCGAACCACCATTTCCAAAGTATAGTTTTTGCTGGTGTGCTGGTAACCGAGGAAACAATTGATGCTTTCAAGTGGACATTTCGAAATTTCATTGCCGCAATGGGATCTGCTGCACCCATAACTATCTTGACAGGTGACTACCGAATTAATTTTCATAATTTCAAGAGATACCGTAACCACTGGCAATCTGACTTTTTTTTTGCTACATTTTTCTACCAACAGACCAGTGCCACCAGATGCGTGTTGCACTTGTGTCGGAGATGCCGACCACCCGCCACCGGTGGTGCAAGTGGCACGTGCTGCGGAAAGCTAAAGAGTCTCTAGGACCGGTGTATTAGCAAGAATTCTCCTTTCAAGAGAGACCTTCATGAGCTGCTTGATCGGTTAGTAGGCGTCGAAGAGTTTGAAACCAAATGGGCACAGTTGGTTACTGCTTACTCTCTTGGCGACAATGAGTTCCTCTCCAGAGCATATGAGAAAGATGTGGGCCAAGCCTTACTTCACCGACACATTTTGCGCGGGCATGACTAGCACTCAGCGGAGCGAGAGCGCTAACCATGTGCTTAAGACCTACATCCCACGGTCGGCGCCAATGCATCTGTTTGTAACTCAGTACGACAGGCTTATTACCGATCGAGTAGCCGAGGAAGGTCGTGAGGAGCATGCTACCAAGCAGGTTAGACGAAAAAGGGACCATGTTATGTCATTGTTTTTCATACATCTCGGAAAGGATCACAAAAAAACTCCCCCCCTTTTTTTGTTCATTTTCATTTTACCCCGTATAACACCATTTAAAAAATGCAGGTTAACTTCATACTCCGAGCTGGTGTGCCGATTGAGAAGCATGCGACCCATATCTACACCCGTGCTATGTTTGAGCGTTTCTACCACGAAATTTTCCGGGCGGGGGCTTTTACTTGCCGCGAAAGAGATGTACCCAACAGGTTTTTGTTGATGTATGCCCGTTCTAGCTCGTCCAATGAAGCTGGCAGACTAGAGTTTTTTGTTGATTGCAATGATGATAGAAGCCAGTTTAGTTGCGTTTGCAAAAGTTTTGAGCACAGCGGTATCCCGTGCAGGCATGTGCTGAAGGTTTGTATGCCACCACCTCGATTGCACAACATTCTCTGTTCCGGTGGCGCGAAAAAAGCCCCCTTTTGTGATTTTTGTGTTTTCGATTTTCACATCGTGAGCTGATTTTATTTTATCGCATGCATGAACTGGTTCTTAGGTACTTGTCCACCTGGGGTCAGTTGAGTTACAAGCAGCCTTATAAAAAA
Organism: Lolium rigidum; assembly: GCF_022539505.1. Taxonomy (NCBI): domain Eukaryota; kingdom Viridiplantae; phylum Streptophyta; class Magnoliopsida; order Poales; family Poaceae; genus Lolium; species Lolium rigidum. The sequence continues at coordinate 201,790 of NW_025900505.1, read as the reverse complement.
GAGGTGGACCATAACGGCCAGGCAAGACGCTGAGTGCAAGATTTCAGGGTACGCAGAAGCTGCGTCCAAGGGTGCAGACTCTACCACAATGCACGGATTGCTGCATGCATCAGCGATGGAACTTGTTAGCATGGGGACGTCGTCCAGGCAGGCGTTTGAGTTGGCCGTCGACTACGTCAGCCATGCAAAGGCAGCAATATCAGCTATGGTCGTCGATGCTCCACCACATGAAGTTTTTCCGGCACAGGGTTCAGCGGTGCAAGGCGAAGAAGTTTTGGAGTTCGATGCAGGTGTTGCCGCCCCGCCCCGCGTTCGGTCTCGTGGCAGACCAAAAGAGCTGCGATTCAAATCTCCTATAGAGTCTCCAGGATCAAGCAAACCTGCTGCAAACACCAAAAAAAGTGCCAATAATGCTGCAGACTGCAGTAAAAGGAGGTCCACGAGGTTTCTGAAAACAGGCGTCTACGTAGTTGATCACTGTGGCTTGTGCGGATCAACAATACACCGAACGTCTGAGTGTGTCCCGTCCGACGACGGGGAAGCTGAAGCTCCAACTAGGAGAAGGTGCACGAAATGCGGGGAGGCTGGGCACAACAGATCCACGTGTGGTAGGAAGTCATCTTATGTGGCGAAGTAGGGTGGTAAACAGAGCCGCCAAATTCAAAACCACTCTGAAAAATGCTAGTGTCTTGGTTCAGACTTTATCCCTTCCTTTGCTATTTATGTAATCTTTTTTTTCAGAGAGAACCTTTCTGTATCTTATCGCTAGTGCGAATTCATTTTCGAATGTCATCGATTAATTCTGAACGGCTATTATGGAGACGTCTTAAGACCAGTATTGTGTCCTGTATGTCTATTTTCATTTCTCCCTTCCATTCAGTTTGTGGCGCATATCTGCATGCTATGTGTTTTTCTAGCGTTGGTTATTTTTTGGTTGAACCGCATCTGTCAGTTTTGTTCTGTCGGCCACGATAGGAATGAATTTTCAGTTCTTGACGGTTGTCTACCTTTTTTATACAGGCAAAAATTATCCATTTACGAAAATTCTTGTTGCTGCGTAGCCCCTCCAACGGCTATAAAAAACCAGACTACTGAACTAGCCAAGCTCTTAGACGTACATGTGAACGGTAACTCCCAACGGCTACATTTTGGCCAGGTTCCCATCCATCACCACTATATATAAACCAGCCCAGTTCATCCATTCTGATCACCCTGTAGATCTTGCCCCCCAATATATTTCTTCCAGAGCTAGAAGATCACTAGGGGGGTGCATATCAGCTATGTCGATGATGAGTTACGGCCGCAGTGAAAGCTATCTTGGGATGTCAAAGTTCGTTTGTCATTGCGGTGAGTTTTCCGACCTTTGGAGATCTGGCACTGCTGAAAATCCTGGCAGGTTGTTCGTCAACTGCGGCCTAGAAAAGGTTTGTAGTTATCTACACCAGCTGATTGTGTGATATATTGGAACAGCACTCCGCGCCGGTGGGCATGAATTAATTTTGTCGTGTCTTCTGTAGAAATGCAAGTTCTGGAGGTGGGAGGACGAGCTCTCTTGTTTGAGGGCACGAACTATTTTAAGAGATTCAAGGATACAACTCACGCAGTGCATTAAAAAAACAAGGGGTGGTGACTACACTCTTTAAATTGGATCTACGATACAACTCACACAAATGCATAAAAAAAGGGGCGGCGACACTAACGTCCCTATTGGACTTTTTTTAGGAGGGGCGACATGACATGGTACGGGCTGCGCCCGGTAGACAGCGCACTTGTTGGTGGTGTGCGTGGGTCACCACTCATCATCTCCGTCGGAGATGTCAATGCAGGGCTCCTTCCCTTTGCCCTCGTATCCTTCGGTTGGCTTGCGCTTCAAACAATTCGGGCGGGGCTCATCGATGTCAGGGACGTCACGTACAGCTGCAAGAAACTCATCGATCTGCTGGTTGACCAGCTTGTTTGCCTCCCACTCCTCCCTCCTAGCCTCTGCCTCCCCTTCTGTGCGGATGGAGTCGCGGACGGCAAGCTCGTAGTCATGGTCCGCTTCGTCGAAGCCGATGTCGACCTGGTGCTCGTCAGCTCTGGCCGCGGCCTGGAGCTGGGGTTCAGCAGTGATCTGCTGCGGGCCTGGAGAGCTCGGGCAGTAGACTGGAGAGGATGTTGCCGCTGAGCACGGCGAGCCCTGGAGCGTAGTGATCGGCGCCACCGGTGTAGTAGGTGTGCTCTGTGTGTAATCTGGTGATGACCTGCCTGGTGAATCGGGCGACCCATTGATGGTCGTGATGGGAGCATACGGGGTGGAAGGTGAGGTGGGTGAGTAGTCAGGTGATGACTGGCCGGAGTACGATGCAGAACCGTGAAGCGTGGAAGTTGGTGAGGGTGCTCGGCGGGATGGCGAACCGGCAAAGACAGTGGCAACTAGTGCTGCTGGTTCCTGGTTAAAGCCGGTCATGGGCGGCGGCGGGGGAGTGCGGTAGGAGGGTGAGATTGGGGTGTAGGTCGGTGAACGGGGTGGAGACGCCGGGTAGCCTGGTGGTGCAGATACGGGAGATGGTGGTGGGTTCGGTGTTGGGTTCGATGCGTCTTCCCCTCGGCCTGGCAGATGCTAGGCGACGAGCCACCCGGCTCCTAAGAGCTTTGCCTGAGCTCACGCCGAGGAGGTATGCTAGGCGATTGTTCCTCATGTTGGTGCGGCTTTGCTTCAGGTGTGTGCATACAGGTCACACTTATAAATAGAGCAAGGGGGTGGTGCTATATAGCTTGTGTAGATCTCGTCCTGTAATTAGAGAATGAGCCGTTTGTAGTTTGTTGTTTTGGTTGTGAAAAAGCAAGTTGTTCACGGTCAAGTCGAGCAGGCGTGATTTGCTGGGCTACGATAGTATTCTAGTAGTCTATTGTTTGGGCGGTAGTACATGAGCAGCGGTTGTATGGTTGTCGATTCACAACTGAAACGTCAAAAAAGATTGGTTTTTTCAGGCCACCGTGAATTGGTTGTTGTTTCGCTAAAAAATTCACAAAAAAACCACGGCTGCCTTTGGTGAAAAACTTTGTTATGAAAATGCGATCTGTTACAATTTGAAGTTGCAATTAAATGCCATCTGTGCTTCACCGATGGGAATCGCGGATGAAGAAATATGTTGATACCACCCTAGTATGGTGTGTCAGAACGATGGATATGGTCGGTCTAATGAGCGTCGAATTAGCTTGGTGCAATTGAGCTTCGATGAGTTAATTGGACTTCTGTTTTTCAAAACTTAGAGTACAGATAACTCTGAATAAAAATGGTAGGTGCATAGTTTATATACCGATGAACGGTGATGCATTCCTTTCCGACCTGTTTTATAAAAAAGGGCACCCCTGATGCCATAATCTTGGTACACATATGGGGTATTGCGGGTAGGCGGGGAGTTTATTCAAATCAACGCCTAAAACTGTCCCCCCCCCCGCATGGCGGTGTGCACAAGTGAGACTTGGCAGGGTTGTGGTCTTCTATTCATCGATGAATTGCACGAATTGCGCTGGTAGGTTTCCCGAGTTGTTTTTCAGGTGAAGCATGTCGAACAACAAATCTGCTTTTGTGGCTCGATCCTGGATTGGCTGCTTATTGAAAACATAAAAACAAAGTTTAGTAATCAAAAAAATAGTGGATGGAAAAATAAAATTCATGCATGGAATTAAGATGAACAGAAAAGGAAAACTAGTGACTTGTGTAACTTGGCTGGTAGGGATTACCGTTGTGAGGCGTCCACCCTGCTTGACGCCATCGAAGGTGCGGCAGAAATGCAGCGCTTCTATTGAATGCTCGTACCTTTAAAAAATCGTGGGCAGCAAATTAATGTTGATAACAGGCGTATGGTGGATATTCCTTCAATAGTTTTGTATTTAAAAGACAACTTGAGGGAAAAATAGTGGGGAAAACGTACGGATGATTTTTGGTTGTGGCTAGAATCGATGGTGTTGTGTATACCGTTGACCACTTAACCCAGTAAATGATCCAGCCATCGAAAAAAGTTTCTATGCAGCGGCGGATCGCTGGAGTTAGAAGTGATGCTACTTTGTCGTATGCATCCCAGCCGCATGATGGGTTCGCATCGGCATGTATTGTTAGCTGCCTTCTCTTAAAGTCCCATGCATATGTTGCCCACTTGCTATCCACCATTACAAGTGTGATTATCTGTAAGGGAGAAAAAAATTAGCCATACCTATGGTTTTGACGATGTACTAACCATAAATTATTTATCACCGTTATGTATAAAAAAAGGGTGGCATTAACTGACCAACATGCATTTTGACACGTCGTTCTTTATGTGTTTACCAATCCATTGGTGTTGGATGCTTCTGGATGTGATGTGATCTTCTTCCGCAATCACGCGCATCTGCCAAAAACACATAAAAAAAGGTGGTCAGGAGAAAAGATCGGGAGGATAGTGTTCTTTGCCACTATGTTATTTAGAAAAATCTAGATAAAGTTTTAGGGCGTTTACCGCGAAATCTGTCTCTAATAATAGACGCCAATCTGGTGATGTTCCATTTGATGCGGCCTGCTGAAATCGACGCAAACATGCATCGCACGTGTCTGGTGCAAGTGGCACCCCTTGACTGAATTGATCCACTATTTGGGAAGATGATATCTCTATGAATTTAGGGCATCCATGTCTAATCCAGACACTGTGAAAAAATATGCAAAAAAGGCAGATTTTAGTTAGTTATATCAAAAATAAGAGTAAGAATGCCTGTGTAACCCTATGGAGATATTGAAGCAGATACATGTGGACCACCTGTTTGGTTCTACTTGTGAACCGATGGTCCATTTGTGGAAGATGTTCGCAGCTTCTTTCCTCCTGCTGCATGACGGCCACGATGTGTCTCTCGGTGGGCAAATAATCCTACCTTCGCGGACTGGTTTACGAATAACTGGAGACTGTGTGAATTCCAACTCAATGGCAAGATCGTTGAGGTTTATTTGCGACGTTGATCTCTTGTTGAAAAGAAACTCCCCGGATTTTATCCTTGTTTTTGCCACAGGTGACTGCGGGCTAAATCTACGTGTAATCTTCTTCGGACGGCTAGGCCCAAGCGGCGATATTGGGTTGGAATGTGTTATAGTAGCTTCTGTAGAGTGGCCTGGTAGGTGTACTGAACCTGCTATATCATCAAAATCAATGCCGAGATCGAAAGGCGGAGGCTGGCTGAGCCGGTGTTGCCGGTTGGGTGAGGGAGATTCTGCTTGTTGGCAAAGAATAGAACAAACCACATGAGTCAAGGGGAAAATAAAAAATGGTACAGTTATGAAGGGTAAAGAAAATGCAGATTGGTAGAAGTTATATGAGTCATGGCTTGCCGTTGAGTGGTGGTGATGGTGTAAACGGCGTGCTGGGTGAGTTGTCCATCTCGGTGACTTGATTTTTGTTTACTTCGTAGCTTGATGCATGTGTTGGCTTGGTTTCGTTGAAGTTTATTGACGATATTGTTTGCACTAGCCTGTCTGTCTCTTCTTCTATTGACTTTCTTGCCAGTGTGATTATTTTCAGGCATCTTGCTCTGTGTGCGTTAACTGCTAACAAAGCCTGCATCTTCATCTACGAAAAAAAAGCAAAGAGATGGATCGTTTAAAACAAAGTAGATATTTACGCACAAGGATTTGGTATCTCGGTATATGACGATAAAAGGAATATAAATGTAATCTACACTACCACTAACATCGATAGGTTGCCCACCGACAGCATTGTTTGCTTTGTTGCTTGCGGCGACCTCACGTGTCTTTTTAGTTTGAGGAAGCACTTCCTTCTGCGTGATTTTATTGTTGGAATATTTTGTGATACCTCTGCGGTACACAACATCGCCTTCGTGTCTAGGCTGTAAAAAAGGTTTCAAATGATTCGAGAGTTGGTGCCAAATGAATAAGGAAAAAATAGAAGCAAATTAGTGTACCTTCCCTGCGCCAAACATTCTGCATGGGGTTTGCCCCCGCAACCCAATAGTTTCAGCCATTATTTGTTTGGACAAGATCTGTGGTGCAAAGGCAGTCATGTGTGGCAACTCGCTCTTCGTCAGTGATAGAGGACCTTAGTCCATGTTGTCTAGATAAAACACCTGGAAAAAAAGAGGAGATGTGTGCTTTTGTTCTTAAGATATGTAAGAAAAAGGCATTTTACACATGGTGAGATTGATGTTTATCTGACATACCTGGAGAAATAGAGTTGTTCCCGCTGGTGGCGAATAAGGAGTGTTTGTTCTGGTTGCCTTACGTGCGCACACGCAAACTGAAAAAACCAAGTCTAGAACGTATGATGCCCAGTTGATCTTGTGTATGTCCCTTGCAACTGAAATGGCAGGCCAGAAATTCACAGAATCTACATCGCCAGGGTTGTTGCTGTCGCAGAGCATGCTTACAGTGTACACTGCAAAAGCAACCTTGAAAACTTCTTCTTCTGAAACAGAAATCTCGCGCCCGGCCAGACTCTTTAATGTGTTAATGGATGACTGCCTTGGAGTTGTTGATTCACTGTCCATTCCAATGATATCCTCGATCTTCTTCCGCATGGAATCAGATTTGTCTAGGCTAGCATCCCATACCTCCTTCCCCATGAACGGGATGCCAAAAACCATAGCTGCGTCTTCTTGGAACAACATGAGTCTATTGCCCGCTGAAACCCCGATCGACCTGCTCATTGTGTCAAATTTTGACATCAACCATGTGGTGAACTGGCGGTCAAACTTCAGCTCGTGTATTGGGGATGAGAATGCTCGAAAACCAGTAGATTCAGCGAGGTCTCTCTGCCTATCGGTGAACGAGCTGACACAGCTGTTTAGCTCGGAGAATAGGTGTGAACTAGCATAAGGTGGGTGTTTGGAGACCATCCCCCTCGCGGCGATGGTCTTTGGTGGCTCCTTTGGATTCGAACGTCCCTTCTTGCCGATCCATGCTGAATTACCGGAGCTCATCTGCTTTGTTCCATGAAAGTAAGGAATGCAGTTAATCGAAATGCATGTACATAATTGTGAGAAAAAATGCAGAGGAACTAAGGATTAGAGACTGGATTAGTTGGGGATTACACGCGAAATGTAGGGATGAGCTTCGTCGGCAGCCGATTGTAGACAATCTGAAGAAAAGAAACTAATTGGAAAGTGGGTAGATTAAGAAGCAAAACCGTGGCTGTCGTTTGTGGTGTGTCTAGTGGTATATTTCCCGTGGCCGTGCATGAAGGGAAATTTTCAATTCATGTGAGGCATGCGGTGCTTCTAAAAAAGTTTTGTCATGTCAAGTGGTGCTGCCTAGCGGTATGATGGTTGCCATTGTAAAAAAAACCGTATTAAGATGTGGCATGAAAACCAAAATTGTTTTGCGCCTAAAAAAACGGGCTCCTCGCGGTAGGATAGATGTCTGGATGACTCGTAAATGGAAAAGAGCGAACCGCTATGATTTGGGTGAAAAAGGTGGAAAAAAGGCTGAAAACTTTGGGATTGAGAGGGAGCAAGGTGGCATTTGAAAAAAACATCGTGTATGTGTGAAGAAAATTCGATCTTATACATGTTGGTTTTGCAGCTCCCGCCTGTGACTCCCCGTGGAAACGGTGGTGCTTTCATGTGGTGAATCATGTTATAGAGAAAAAGGTAACTATCATTCCTTTTTCTGACGAATCACGTAATCCCCCAAGTCCATGAACTAATAAGGTTATCAAATGAATCGTAAACACAATGGAAATGGTTGAGAAGGAGATATGATTTAATATATGTTCTAAAGTTGCAAATAGCATAAGGGGAAGGTCTCATTACAAGTTTGGATTCGGTGTATTTGTTGTCATTGGCCAAACAACACCCATCAAAAAAAATTAGGACCTTATTTTTTTCGAGAATTCGCAAGAGATCTGCGAATCATTGTACTAAGGTAGAGGAAGAAGTTCAGTTCAAACACCGGGAAGTACAAAACAGGGGGTATTGGGGGTTCACCCCCCCCCCCCTCCACCACACACCTAGATGATTACTCTCCCGGGGAACTACCTCTACCTCTACAGTCTGTCCACTCGCGCCATTCACTCTTTATGCGATCGCTCAAGACAGAAGCAAGGCATGCCCTGCCACTCGAAGATGCGCGCGTTCCTCTCCTGCCAGATGGATCGGATGATCAACAAGCAAAGTGAATTGAAATCATGTTTGGAAGTGACCCTGTTGGTCGCATTAGGCCACCAGAAGCGCAGCCGATCGCCCCGTCTCGGCATCAGGCGAAGAAAACCGCTCGCACGCAGCAGGTTGAAAAATTTAGGACCTGATCAACACGGCTGGTTAGGGGCTGAATAATATGAGTACTTACCGGCCAAAAAAAGCGCACAATAGGGGGGTTGTTATTTTTGCTAAAAGGTTTGTATAGCTAGATACCGGGGCCAATGATGCTCTGAAATCTATTTTAATTTTGAAAATATAGAAATAAAATCTTTGTATTGTTGAAAATGGCTGGGCATGCCCAGATGGATTATAAGTATACAAACCGCTAACACACTCTCCGCGAATTAGGAATGGGTCAGAGATAAGGTTCTGGGAGGATAGATGGTTGGGTACAACCACTCTCCGCGAACAATATCCGGCTTTGTACAACATTGTTCGACACAAGAGTGATACCTTGCAAAAGGTAATGGAAACCTCTCCACCCTCTATGTCTTTCAGGCGAGATATCACTGGCCCTAGACTGGTTTCATGGAACGAATTGCTACAAAGGTTAGCTTCAATCCAGTTGGTCCCAGGGGCTGATGAGTTTCGCTGGAATCTAACCAAGAATGGTAAATTCTCGGTTAGCTCCATGTACAAGGGTTTAATTATACCCAATCAACCGATCATGAATAATAAGTACATCTGGAAGATGAAGATACCTGTGAAAACGAAGGTTTTTGCATGGTATCTTCGTCGGGGTGTGATTCTTACTAAGGACAACCTTGCCAAACGCAATTGGCACGGCTGTACGAAATGTGTTTTTTGTCATGAACAAGAGACAATAAAACATCTTTTCTTCAGTTGTCCGGTTGCTAGGTCTATATGGTCAATCATTCAGATAGGTTCTACCTTATATCCACCTCGTAGCATTGCAAATATTTTTGGCAATTGGCTAAATGGGGTTGACGCTAGGTACAAAACACTTATCCGAGTGGGAGCGATTGCTGTCGTATGGTCGCTCTTGCTATGTAGAAATGATAAGGTGTTTAATGACAAATCTTCCTCTCTCTTGCAGGTTGTCTACCGCGCTACGGCTTTGCTCCGTTCATGGTCGCCACTCCAACGCTTGGAGGACCGCGACCTCTTTACGGAGGTGTCTACACGTTTGGAGAACACGGCGAAGGAGTTTATTTCCCAACATGGGTGGCAACATAATAGGCGAATTGAAGCAAATGAGGATTAGCCTATGTCAGACACTTGTTTTATTTTTTGGTTAAACTTTTGTTTCTTTGAACGGCTGTGTGCATCCTGGTTATGCAGAGGCTGGGTGTATTGCTTCAAAACTTTTTAAGTAATAAAGCACCCTTTATCGAAAAAAACCACTAACACACTGGGGGGTATCGCATGAAAACATTTTCATAGCAACGCCCCAAAAAATGACTGACTGTACCATCAAACTTGCAAAAAAACGATCCATCCGAAATTATGCTTGCAAAGGCTTACGCGTGTTGACCTCTCCATAGGTAAGTTTTGATCAACACCGCATCGACTTATGGTAATTCGATGATTTTCCATGGGTAGTGCGGGAATAAAACCAAATGCCTTTGTCCAAACTATTTTGTAGGACTTGTTTCGCATATAAACTGCCCCCTACAAATAGTTGTCCATCCCGTGGTTCCTATGGATTTCGAAACTTGGTATTATAAAAGTTCATTTTATAAGCCGTAGAGGCGGTGGAAATCATCGATCATTCAGGTAACGATGGTGCCATTTTCATGCGGTGTTGGCTAAAAAAAAACTTTTATTCAGATAACGATGGTGCTTTCAATGGACATAATGGCATAAAAATACATATCAATGTGGGTAGCACACCATGCGGTGCTGCTTGATCCAGTGCCTAGACTGGCAGGCTCTTGAACAATAAGTCGCCGTGGTGCAGACGGCGCAGCAACGGAACTCTCTAGCCCTAGTCTCTTGGCGGCCACAAATGGCATTAGAACACATGCGGAATTCATCTAGACCATCTGAATTTCCCAGTTTAAACCACTCCACCATGAACCGGTTAGCGATATGCGGCGCGCCTCCCTTTCCGTGCCGCACTGGTCCAAGGAGCGATCCGGTCCGATCAAGCGCTTCTGCCATCTCGAGGCTTTTTGCAAGATCTACAAGGCGGTGCCCTTCTTGGTGGTCCTGAGAGATGCCGTACCCATCGTGCATGCAAAACCCTAGCTCGCGTAATGCGATCACGTGTCCATTAGATGCCGCCTGCTGGCACAACGCTACCGCGGCGGGTATGTCGCGGCTTACTTCGGCACCCCCGCTGCCGTTGAAAAGGATCACTGCCAAAGAGTATGTTGCCTCCGTGTGGCCCTTGGAAGCAGCGGATGTGATCTTTGCAATCCCGTCATCTCTTAGCTTGAGGCAGTAGAACAGAATCTGAGCAAAAAGAAAATAGTCTAACTTGAATCAATCATCACCTCGGCGTACCAGCACCAACAAATTAGGAAAAAGCTAGTAAAAAAAACTCTGAATAAAAGAGCTGGCTAACCATGCCCAGCATGAAAGATGCATCGATGCTCCCGGCTTCCTCGCACCGCTTCAAGAATATTTTTGCTCCAGGACACCATGATTTCGCAGGGGTTGATAGGGCTCCAGGAGATGCACTCTTGACGACGCTTGGAGACCAGCCCAGCGAATAAAACTTCTTGCACCTGTTAGTTGATAAATAGAACTGGTCAGACAAAACACGGGGTTTCAAGCACGTGCAAGCAAAACAAGTAGGGCTAACGTCATGAAAACGGAAAGAAGATCCCCGGGACGGTCGGCGGCGGCAGCTACATCGACTAGGACAGCTGCAACAATATCATCAGGGAGGTCGCTCAGGCTGACGACGTGATCTCCGGCCGGCCTCGTGCGCCCTGGATCATGCTCTCCGTCCACGACTACCGGCGGCATAGTTGAATGGCAAAGGGTACGTTTGTGTTACTATCACTAATGTCTGGAGCTAGAGCCTTGAAGGGGCTGTGGTTTTAAAGCTTTTTATCACCTCGTCAAAAAACAGAGCTCCTGAGGTTGTGATATATTGCTTATTGGAATACAAAAAAGGCAAAGTGACAGTGGTGGGACGGCTCCATAAGTTGCTTGTCATTGTGATATATATTGAGGGGGAGAATACTGTGATCTGTTTTGCAGTGGATTTGCTCCCATGTGGATTGTATACAATTGTTTCAGTTGGAGTAGCACGGTGGTTTGGTTGTGTTTTTGGTATCGTTTCTTGAATGCTGAATGGTTTTACCGATGTCTACTTATTGATCTGGCATCTAGCGCTGAAGTGGTGGTTTGCCGCGATGGAAAACCAAATAAAATGACCCCACACGAAACATGTGTCGACGGGAAAAAAATGTGTGTACAAAAATTATCCTTTTCACTCGGCATATTTTGACAGCCTGTTTGGATGCATTTGAAATCATATTTGTCTCGCGCTACTTACTAAAAACAACAAATGTCGGCGGTGCAGAAAAACAGTGGTTGATAAATCATTTTCGTCGGCGTGTGGAACACGAAAAATGCCACCCAACAAAGTTGTGTACCGCAAAAAAATGGTGTGGATTCTTGTTGTGTTATTGACGGGAGGGCTGACGCCGTGTGCTCCCTTAAGGCTGGTATTGTGCTCCCTATAGAAGATCCAATGGTGAGATGAGTATGCATAGCTATCACCCATGTTAGCATATATATAGGACATATTCATACTACACCTGGGTGTAGTTACTCCCACATGTGTTTCATACAATCTAGGTAGTATCTATCATACCGAAGAGTATATACATGTAGTATGAAGTATATAAGAATATTTTGGTAGTATATATACTACTTTGTAGGTAGTATGTACATTTTTTTACGTACACTATTTCTTTACGTATAAATATGCATGTATTTTGTATATATAGTGCAAACTATGGGTGTATTGAATTTTTTTTCACCAAAGTTGGTATGGAGTATCTTAGATACAATATACGAACATACTCAAATTGATAAAGTATCATATATACTTTTGTATGATCGTATACGAGAGATGGGTGTAGTTACACCCAGGAGTAGGAAGTATTTATCCTATATATATATATATATATATATATATATATATATATATATATATATGTATATATATATGGGAAATAGCCTCCTACCATGGGTGATAGCTACGCACCCTCATTTGGCCATCAGATCATCCTATAGGATATTTCCTACCGTGGATCTTTTTAACACCGTGAAATCTCCGTTACCTCCTTACCGACAGTATTTTTCTCACACCTCCTGCCGGACTGCGACCCCCACATCTCCCACCCGCTCACATACCACCACCAACCTCCCAAGCATCCACGACCGCCGGCCCGCCGCTCCAGAGCCCCCACTGCGCCAGCAACAAATCCACGGCAAGACCCAGCGAATTTAGGAGCCTAGGAGCACGATACTACGTGAAGGCTGGCGTTCTTTTTTCCATTTGATTTTTCTGCTGATCTCGACGAGATTTGTTACTCCAGATCTTGATTTATTTAGGTGTCTCTCTCCAAGATTTCTTTGCTGCGCTCCCGACGAGATCACATGTTTTTACATGGTTCCCAATCCCAATCCAGATCTCATGTTCCCGGCAAAAAAAATTACTCCCTTGATTCGATTCACTATACTGTGTTGACTTTTTTGCACATGCTGTGTATCCAATCCAGGTCGCACGTGCGGGAACCAGGAGTTGAAGTGGACGGCCGCGAGCATGGGTGGCCGTCGCGCGCTTCAAATACTGGGCGGAGGTGAGAGGAGGACTCTGCCATCCGGTGGGGCTCCAGCAGCGGCACCGGGAGGAAGGAGAAGCCGGTATGGAGACACACACGAGATGGTCCTGGTTTATCTTTCGATCTAGATTTGATATTTCATTTTTAGGATCTGGATTTTGCGGTGTTCCCAGTCTAAATCGGGCATTGATTTTTTTGTAGATGGTTCATTACCGATCTGCTCATGTCCATTAAAATAATGAGTAAAAGTTCCGATCTGTGTTTGTTTCTCCGCTTGTTGATTTCTGCAGTCCTAATTTTTTTGTTTCCAAATTCAGTGTCCTCCTGCCGCCGGCCGCGCGTAGTTCCGCAGTTTTCTGTTTGTGTTTGAAACGCCTGTGGTTTTTTGTTCACGGAAAAGGCAGGGGACGGGACACCTTGTAATAACTTTTTGAATATTAAGACGTATGAATTTGTTTCTACATTTGTGTGGATGAAAGCAATACAAGAACCAGATTTGTTCAATGCTTATGAGAACAGGATTTTCCATCACTTTTCAATATGTGCTGTAAAGATGCTGCTGAAATTTTTGGTCGCTGACTGTGTGCCCTTTGTGCTCTTGGTGTTATTCCGATCATCGTGTGCTTAATTTTTACTTGAAAAATATCATGCCTTTTGGTCTCCTGAACATTTTTCCGTGGCGGCCATGCTGAGCGGTGTCGGAGGGAGGGCCGGCGACGGTCAACAGAATCGACAACCCAGGGGTGGTCCGGCAGCGTAGGACCTGGGGAAGGACGGCCGTGCCACATCTTGGTCAGCGGCAGCAATACCAGAAGGTCACGCCGGGGCACACGCTCGACCCCTGTTTGCATCTTCCACGGCAGTGGGGCATACATGATTGTCGTCGAGCTTGAGCGAGCACTCGAACGAGGTTGGGCTGCCTGCGACCCTGCTGTGGAGGCGATACCACAAGAAAGTTGCAGTTTCTTTTTCCTAGATCTTGTTTGGTTTTTTTAAAATCGTTTTCGAGTTGGTCTTGTATTTGAATTCAAGAAAATGTTCCTGCTCCAGATCCTTTTTACTCTACATCCCCTCCGTACTGAAATTTCTCCACATTACTCAACGAGAGTTTGGATGAACACCTTTCGTATCTTGTATTCGTTCTGATTTTTAGATTTCGATGTTTATGTTCTTGCCTGTCCACAGCTGCAATTGGTTCCTATCCACTCTGCTTCAATTGCTGCCTGTCCACTTCGCAGGGCACCAGGGGATGTGGATACAGGTTTACTATTAGGAGACAGTTCATATATTTACCCCTTCTGTTCCACGCTTTTCCTTAGTATTCTTCTGTGTTCTTGTCTGTCCACGGCTGCAACAGTTATATGTCCACTTTGTTTCAATTGATATGGAAGTTAGATGTTTTTAAATGTTATTCGTCAAGTTTATTTTCTAGAGTTGCTTTGAGATTGGTTGTGAATTTCTGTGTTGCCGGCTTGTATACAGACTAATTGGATTGTTTTGGTGATCATCCATTTGCCAATTGTTTTTTAGTTTATTTTCCTTGATTAGTAGCCATTTGGATTTTCGAGTTGCTGTCTGATTTGGTAAAATATGGCCCGATACATTTTTACTCTGGGAATAGATTAGCAAATTAACATGTCCTAGCCAAAGTTAGTATAAAACTCCAGCTAGCATGTATTGTATGTGAATCATCGGATAAGCCTGTAATATATGTGAATCTCAATATTCCAGCCTTTTTGATTTTGTTACTGTCTTACCTGTCATCCTTTTTTCTCAACATCAGCTTGCTATTCTGTATGATCCACTCTTCTGATGCAATAAAACATGTGTTTCTAGATTTATGATTTCTGATGGAAACGCCGATTTGGCTATAGGTTTTGTGCTAGAAATTGTTAACTTCCCCGCTAATCACTCGCTTAATTCAATATCCTATTGAAATTTTCTTCTTCTATTTTCATCCTCAAATCAGGCAAGTCTGGATAGCCCTTGCATCTAAATTCCCCACTAATTGGTTCACTTAATTTTCACTCCTAAAATTTCTCAGCATAATCATTCCGTGCAAGGTTGGAGCGGGAGGGGTGAATGCCATTTTCTATTAATTAATAACTAGTGCACGCCATGCAGAGGGTTCAAATTTCAAACTAGTCCCAGACTACTAACAGGGGACAGAGAGTCTGACATCCTCCTGCCATACGTTGGATGAAAACACGCACGTCTCACAGAAAAAAAGAGGACGGCTGGGTAACGGTGATGGACGGACGCACGGACCTTTATGCATGATCTAACGATGACCATTGCGTGCGTACCTAGCACCCCGGGTAGAAAATCCGCGTCGATATATATATATATATATATATATATATATATATATATATATATATATATAGGATAAATGCTTCCTACCCCTGGGTGTAGTTACACCCATATGTAATATACTACCATATGGAAGTATGTACGATACTTTATCGGTTTGAGTATGTTCGTATAATATATCTAAGATACTCCAAACCAAGTTTGGTGAAAAAAATGCAACTGAACCCATAGTTTGCACTATATATCCGAATTACATGCATATGTATACATAAAAAATGAGTCTTTGTAAAAAAATGTGCATACTACCTACAAAGTAGTATATATACTTCCAAAATAGTTTTATATACTTCATACTACATGTACATACTATCCGGTATGATAGATACTCTCTAGATTATGAGAAACACGCGTGGGTGTAACTACACCCGGGTGTAGTATGAATATGTCCTATATATATATATATATATATATATATATATATATATATATATATATATATATATATATATATATATATATATATATATATATATATATATATATATATATATATAGACGCGCTATTTGGCTCCCTGGGGGCAGAATATTATTCTGCACCCCGCCTAACTTGGCAGCAGCCGCGCCAGGCAGCCCGCGCGACGCACTCCACCAGCCCGTGCGCCACGCGACGTAAATAACCCATGTGTGCGACGTAAAAACCTCCGTCTGAGCGTGAGCCCGCGCAGCAACCGCAGGTATTTACGTGATGCAGTTGCATGTGACATAAGAAAGCCTCAAGGCGATGTAAAAAGGCATGGGGCCAATGTAATCAGAAGGCAAAAGCCCACACCATCCCGAGCCAGGCCACATGCATCAGCACATGTGACCCTTTTTTCTTTTAACTTACTCACCTCGTGTGACCTATTTCCGTTATGACCGATGTAAGAATTTGCGCCAGCGCTGAGGTATGAAATAATGAAGGCAATGTGAAGAACTAATGGATGTTCCACTCAACAACATAAGAGTTTTTCTTTTAACAAAACAACTTAAGAACTAATTGATGTTCCAATGTAACAATGCTGATTCGCTTGTAAAAGTTTGCCTGTCTGATTACACACTTAAGAAAATAGTGTGATAAGAAGGCTTAATGTGCATGCAAAATCACACCATGGCATAATACGGTGTAAAAAAATGAAACGTGTTGTGCATTTAAAACCTAGCAACTTCAAAATTATGAGAGACTCGGTAAGAAGGAATACACATAATATTTGTGTATACAAAATAATTACACGTGAAGCCTAGTGTATACATAATTCAAATCAGAGATAATTATAGTTCATGCATTACGCATAAAAGGATGACTAAAAAAATACACAATATCATCAGTGCCGACTTTATATCAGTTTCATTTGATGCTCAGCGGAGGAGAAGACTTGCAACAGGCAGTGTGTCAAATACAATGGTAAATATATCCCTATTTCTTCCATGCCAATAAGGCAACAAGATATCCGACAAGGAACGATCCGGACCAGAGATATACATTCCCAACAGCGCTGCACAAGGAAAAAATAACACATCACGTATCTAGTGAATCTTAAAATTTGAAACTGTAACAAAAATTTGTTGTGTCGAAATTTATTTTCTTAACTACATATAAAGCAACATCTTATAATCCTAGAAAGAGCAGTTATATTTTATTAACAGAGGATAATTTTACATAGAAAGACCAAGACCAATTGGTACCGACCACAGCTGCCACTGCCAGCTTACCGTGACTATTGAAGTGATCTTACGAAGGAACTCGGTGATAAGCATACAGAGAAATAAGCCTACGACACTAACATAAACCTATTCTGGTAGCCAATCAATAAAAATATCTAAATACACTGACACATGGGAGCTAGCTACTCCTGAACCATAGGCAGTGGTTGTGTGCTGCGACAAATCCCGTAATTCAACAGGACACAATTAGGAAATTAAGGAACAGACTAACAGATCCATGTATGGCAACATATGAAGAAATTGCCAAATAAAAGGCCACCATCTAGCTAGCAGGACAATAGAAAGATGAAACTTCTATTGCAAAGGAAAACGAAGAAAAACTGATTGAAACAGCCCCTGATTTGCATTGATAGTTAAAGCAACAACAGCTCAAATTGAACATCTACATGCAGGCTCAATGTTTGCGCTCCGAACGAATTAGATAAAGCAACCCAAGGTAATTGCCTGGAGTATACCTAAGATATTATAATGCCACCATTCCTCGATCGTTGTTGGAGCCAGGTCCAAAAAGTTATGTGCTGGAAGCAGGTGGAGTCCAGAGGTGCTCGGTGGATCCGCCTCTGTAATTGGGGACAAAATCTAACTAAAATCTAACAAATACGCAACACAATGATGCACGATATATAAAACATAAAGGATCAACACCCCACAGTACCTTGAGGCCGAAACCTACCTGCGTGTTACGCCTGCGGCAGTGCCGGGGTTGCCCCCGCTCACCATGACGCCGCCCGAAGCAACCAAATGCCATGTTGCCCAACAGCGATGGCACACGAGGTCGTCACGCCGCAGAGTCCACGAGTGCGCCGCTGAGGCCACCCGCCACTCGCGTAGGCACCGAGGCCGCTCATCACGCCTCAAGCCGCCCAGAACCACAGATGTAGCTGCTCGCGCCAGCCACGATCCCCATATAGTGCTTGCCGCCACCGTAACCACCAGCTTCAGCGACTCTCCGGCCACCGCATGCGTCTTGCCTGTAACCCTCGTCACTCTGTAATGAAAAAAATAGCACAAATAAAAATCTCATGTAGAAGGATTATCCTAAATAAAAAAATTGTTTTGCAAAAATATTTGAATTCATAATTCATACAATATGCATTTCATAATACCAATTTATATTTTGATTTGGTACTTCCGCATACAACCTAGCATGCCGACTAGCACTAGATTGGAGATACTATTGCAGCCAACAACTAAGAAACTATGCAGAAATACTGATGTCAAGCTTCATTTTTTGACAACAAGAAAATTGCGAGTAAAAGTGAACGATTGCGAACAAAAAACAACGAACAACGGGAAAGAAAAGACCATCCCTTGCTCATCAAATGGTAGAAATGGGGTGGTACTGAAGAGTACAGGGGTACTATAAAGAAATAGGCAGCGCCAATCACGGGTTGCATACCACCAAAATCACCAAGGAAGCAAAGACGCATCTGCATGATAAAAATGGAAATTACATCTCCAAAGCAGCCTCTCACCACGGTTGGGATGATTTAAATCACAAACAATAATTACGGAACAGCTCTGATGCTGCATCATAACTAAATATCCAAGAAAAATGTGACTGAAAACACAACCATCAGCAATTAAAGAGCCCTAATTGATAAGCTACTCTGAGGCACCAATTGCAAAAATACTCCATAAAAGGATAATGGTTTTGACCAAAAGATGGTCAACTCAAATCAATTACGTATATTAGTTTGACCAGCAAGAATAAGATTCATAATGCAACTATGCCATAAATTACAGTACTCCGTATTTATTTTGATTAAACCTACCATAAATTATAGTATTTGTTTTGATTAAAACAAGAGTCACTCATACACCGCATGTTTACCAACATAAAACACTAAATCTTTTTTTACGAATGAAAATCCTTAAATCCATACATTAGTTAAAATTTTGTTTCTACTGGAGTACGGCTCAAGACAACCTTTAGCGGAAAAGCGCTAGTGGATAAGAACAAATAGTATTGGATCTTAGAGCTATTGCTGGAATATCTAGTGCCCCACCAGTTGCACTGAAAACAATTTGGATTTGGTATCTGCTGGGTTTCTTACAGCGTAATTTGCCCTCCGAATAAATACAGGAAAAATACCAAGCAGATTGGGATAAATCTAGCTAGGCTGAACCGACTCTCGTCGATTAACGTGGTTGGGGCCGGTCCAGGAAGTTCTCCGCTGCTCGGTGTTGGATCATGAGGGCGGCGGCTCCGCCCATGAACTCGAGGACGGACTAAAACTAAACATCTACCAACCAGTTCATCACAACGCTGCACAAAGATGGTGGAATTGAAATTTAGTCATCAAAACTGATGGAAAAAAGGCCGGTATCGAAGAATTAGTTCAAACCATTGGATGCTAGAAGTAAGAATTCAACGCTAATGTTGATCAGTCCCGAATCTCCCGATCCCTAAATGCATCTACAGTCGCAATAATCATTCACAAGTTGTGGAATATTACCAACCTTGGGAGTGAGCTGAAGGTTGTGGGGCCTGGATGGGATCTGGAGGTTGGGGTGATTGGTGGCGCTCAGGTAACAGAGCTCGAGGTTGATTACGGCAGCAGATGGAGGTCGTGGATCTTGGCTGCAGCCGGAGATCAAGGTCGGGGCGGCGGCGCTCGCTACGGAACATGAGGTGGTCGACCGAGACCTGGAGACGGAGTTGTCGCGCTGCCTGACCAGGATGCCGATGTCGCCGCATCGCCGCCCGCGGCCACGGCTCGCTCGCGGCGCGCCGGAGACCACACCGATTCGGCCAGCCAACCACGACGATGCCGATGGCACGGTCATGCGGATCCACCCGCTGCTCGCCGCCGCTCACCCGCTCCCCGCCGCATCTCGATTCAGCTTGAACCGCTCACCGCTGGACACGCTCGACCCAGGAGAGAGAAAAAAAGCAAATGCGTTTAGGTATTATAGAAAAGAAACTGCCTGGGTAAAATTACAACGTGCGGTACGATGCGACTTGCCACGCAACGAGCAGGTTCGATGCAGTCGGGTGCGGCGGACGGCTCGGTAATCCGACCCGGGTGCAGAATTAATTATTCTACACCCAGGGTATCTATATATATATATATATATATATATATATATATATATAGGATAAATACTTCCTACCCCTGGGTGTAGTTACACCCATGTCTAATATACTACCATACGGAAGTATCTATGATACTTTATCGGTTTGAGTATGTTCGTATACTATATCTAAGATACTCCAAATAAAGTTTTGTGAAAAAAATGCAAGTGAACCCATAGTTTGCACTATATATCCGAAATACATGCATATGTATACGTATAAAATGAGTCTACGTAAAAAAATGTACATACCGCCTGCAAAGTAGTATATATACTTCCAAAATAGTTTTATATACTTCATACTACATGTACATACTATCCGGTATGATAGATACTCTCTAGATTATGAGAAACACGCGTGGGTGTAACTACACCCGGTGTAGTATGAATATGTCCTATATATATATATATATATATATATATATATATATATATATATATATATATATATATATATATATATATATATATATATATATCGACGCGGATTTTCTACCTAGGTGGCTAGCTATGCATAGCTTTAGAATCATCCGATATTGTCTCAGGATTCGTGCTGCCGTTGAAGTCCGTTAGCAGCAACCGTCCGTGACAAATAAAATAAAAAACAACGATGTCTCTTTCACATCCCATTCACACCATGCAAACTGTGAAGGTGGAGCCCTCCACTGTGCTATCGCTAGAAGACCCAGGAACTCGCGTGTGCGTCCACTGATCCATGCAAGATCCATTCATTTCTAATGCTAGCTTCGAAGAAAAAATCACAGTAATGACTCTGTTTTTTCTCTCGCTAATTCACGAGATCCATTCAAAAAGATTCAAAAACAAATTGGAAGGTTAATGCATGTTTATTCAGTGTCAACACAAAAACGATTGAAAAAGTTCCAATCCATCCTGTCCTTGTACATTCAGCACTAGAGCGGGAAAATATGATCTCCACAATTCAGATAGGAAGAAACAAATCTCCCTGAAAACAAGAATCTACAACATTGATTTATTCATTTCAATTACACACCGAGGCCGCCCGTTGCTCACCACGCCTCAAACCGCCTAGATCCACAGCTGTAGCTGCTCGCGCCCGCCATGATCCCCAGATACTGCTCGCCGCCGCCATAAACACCAGCTTCAGCGCCGTAACCACCAGCTTCAGCCGCTCTCCGGCCACCACAGGGGTCTTGCCTGTAACCCTCATCACTATGTAATGAAAAAATAGCCCTAAATAAAAATCTCATGTAGAAGGATTATCCTAAATAAAAATTCTAGTTTGCAGAAATATTTGAATTCATAATTCATAACCGGTATGCATTTCATAATACCAATTTATATTTTGATTTGGTACTTCCGCATACAACCTAGCATGCCGACTAGCACTAGATTGGAGATACTATTGCAGCCAACAACTAAGAAACTATGCAGAAATACCGATGTCAAGCTTCATTTTTTGACAACAAGAAAATTGCGAGTAAAAGTGAACGATTGCGAACAAAAAACAACGAACAACGGGAAAGAAAAGACCATCCCTTGCTCATCAAATGGTAGAAATGGGGTGGTACTGAAGAGTACAGGGGTACTATAAAGAAATAGGCAGCGCCAATCACGGGTTGCATACCACCAAAATCACCAAGGAAGCAAAGACGCATCTGCATGATAAAAATGGAAATTACATCTCCAAAGCAGCCTCTCACCACGGTTGGGATGATTTAAATCACAAACAATAATTATGGAACAGCTGTGATGCTACATGATAACTAAATATCAATAAAAAATTGACTCGAGAACAGTAACCATCAGCTGTTAAGTAGCCCCGATTGATAAGCTACTGTCAGGCACCAATTACAAAAATACTCCATAAAAGGATTATGGTTTTAACCAAAAGATGGTCAACTCAAATCAATTACGTATATTAGTTTGACCAGCAAGAATAGGATTCATAATGCAACTATGCCATAAATTACAGTACTCCGTATTTATTTTGATTAAACCTACCATAAATTATAGTATTTGTTTTGATTAAAACAAGAGTCACTCATACACCGCATGTTTACCAACATAAAACACTAATCTTTTTTTACGAATGAAAATCCTTAAATCCATACATTAGTTAAAATTTTGTTTCTACTGGAGTACGGCTCAAAACAACCTTTAGCGGAAAAACGCTAATGGATAGGAACAAAATACTATTGGATCTTAGAGGAATTGCTAGAATATCTAGTGCCATTGGCCACCAGTTGCACTGAAAACAATTTGGATTTGGTATCTGCTGGGTTGCTTACAGTTAATTTGCCCTCCGAACAAATATAGGAAGAATACCAAGCAGATTGGAATAAATCTAGCTAGGCTGAACTGACTCTCGTCGATTAACGTGGTTGGGGCCGGTCCGGGAAGTTCTCCGCTGCTCGGTGTTGGATCATGAGGGCGGCGGCTCCGCCCATGAACTCGAGGACGGACTAAAACTAAACATCTACCAACCAGTTCATCACAACGCTGCACAAAGATGGTGGAATTGAAATTTAGTCATCAAAACTGATGGAAAAAAGGCCGGTACTGAAGAATTAGTTCAAACCATTGGATGCTAGAAGTAAGAATTCAACGCTAATGTTGATCAGTCCCGAATCTCCCGATCCCTAAATGCATCTACAGTCGCAATAATCATTCACAAGTTGTGGAATATTACCAACCTTGGGAGTGAGCTGAAGGTTGTGGGGCTCGGATGGGATCCGGAGGTTGGGGTGATTGGTGGCGCTCGGGTAACGAGCTCGAGGTTGATTACGGCAGCAGATGGAGGTCGTGGATCTTGGCTGCAGCCGGAGATCAAGGTCGGGGCGGCGGCGCTCGCTACGGAACATGAGGTGGTCGACCGAGACCCGGAGACGGAGTTGTCGCGCTGCTCGACCGGGATGCCGATGTCGCCGCATCGCCGCCCGCGGCCACGGCTCGCCCGCGCGCGCCGGAGACCACACCGATTCGGCCAGCCAACCACGACGATGCCGATGGCACGGTCATGCGGATCCACCCGCTGCTCGCCGCCGCTCACCCGCTCCCCGCCGCATCTCGATTCAGCTTGAACCGCTCACCGCTGGACACGCTCGACCCGGGAGAGAGAAAAAAAGCAAATGCGTTTAGGTAGTGGGCTAGCTCCCAAATCACATGGGGCCATGACCCCGTTATAGAAAAGAAACTGCCTGGGTAAAATTACAACGTGCGGTACGATGCGACTTGCCACGCAACGAGCAGGTTCGATGCAGTCGGGTGCGGCGGACGGCTCGGTAATCCGACCCGGGTGCAGAATTAATTATTCTACACCCAGGGTATCTAATAGAGTTTCTCTCTCTCTCTCTCTCTCTCTCTCTCTATATATATATATATATATATATATATATATATATATATATATATATATATATATATCGACGCGGATTTTCTACCTAGGTGGCTAGCTATGCATAGCTTTAGAATCATCCGATATTGTCTCGAGATTCGTGCTGCCGTTGAAGTCCGTTAGCAGAGAACCGTCCGTGACAAATAAAATAAAAAACAACGATGTCTCTTTCACATCCCATTCACACCATGCAAACTGTGAAGGTGGAGCCCTCCACCGTGCTATCGCTAGAAGACCCGTGAACTCGCGTGTGCGTCCACCGATCCATGCAAGATCCATTCATTTCTAATGCTAGCTTCGAAGAAAAAATCACAGAATGACTCTGTTTTTTCTCTCGCTAATTCACAGATCCATTCAAAAAGATTCAAAAACAAATTGGAAGGTTAATGCATGTTTATTCAGTGTCAACACAAAAACGATTGAAAAAGTTCCAATCCATCCTGTCCTTGTACATTCAGCACTAGAGCGGGAAAATATGATCTCCACAATTCAGATAGGAAGAAACAAATCTCCCTGAAAACAAGAATCTACAACATTGATTTATTCATTTCAATTACACACCGAGGCCGCCCGTTGCTCACCACGCCTCAAACCGCCTAGATCCACAGCTGTAGCTGCTCGCGCCCGCCATGATCCCCGGATACGCTCGCCGCCGCCATAAACACCAGCTTCAGCGCCGTAACCACCAGCTTCAGCCGCTCTCCGGCCACCACAGGGGTCTTGCCTGTAACCCTCATCACTATGTAATGAAAAAATAGCCCTAAATAAAAATCTCATGTAGAAGGATTATCCTAAATAAAAATTCTAGTTTGCAGAAATATTTGAATTCATAATTCATAACCAGTATGCATTTCATAATACCAATTTATATTTTGATTTGGTACTTCCGCATACAACCTAGCATGCCGACTAGCACTAGATTGGAGATACTATTGCAGCCAACAACTAAGAAACTATGCAGAAATACTGATGTCAAGCTTCATTTTTTGACAACAAGAAAATTGCGAGTAAAAGTGAACGATTGCGAACAAAAAACAACGAACAACGGGAAAGAAAAGACCATCCCTTGCTCATCAAATGGTAGAAATGGGGTGGTACTGAAGAGTACAGGGGTACTATAAAGAAATAGGCAGCGCCAATCACGGGTTGCATACCACCAAAATCACCAAGGAAGCAAAGACGCATCTGCATGATAAAAATGGAAATTACATCTCCAAAGCAGCCTCTCACCACGGTTGGGATGATTTAAATCACAAACAATAATTATGGAACAGCTGTGATGCTACATGATAACTAAATATCAATAAAAAATTGACTGAGAACAGAACCATCAGCTGTTAAGTAGCCCTGATTGATAAGCTACTGTCAGGCACCAATTACAAAAATACTCCATAAAAGGATTATGGTTTTAACCAAAAGATGGTCAACTCAAATCAATTACGTATATTAGTTTGACCAGCAAGAATAGGATTCATAATGCAACTATGCCATAAATTACAGTACTCCGTATTTATTTTGATTAAACCTACCATAAATTATAGTATTTGTTTTGATTAAAACAAGAGTCACTCATACACCGCATGTTTACCAACATAAAACACTAATCTTTTTTACGAATGAAAATCCTTAAATCCATACATTAGTTAAAATTTTGTTTCTACTGGAGTACGGCTCAAAACAACCTTTAGCGGAAAAACGCTAATGGATAGGAACAAAATACTATTGGATCTTAGAGGAATTGCTAGAATATCTAGTGCCATTGGCCACCAGTTGCACTGAAAACAATTTGGATTTGGTATCTGCTGGGTTGCTTACAGTTAATTTGCCCTCCGAACAAATATAGGAAGAATACCAAGCAGATTGGAATAAATCTAGCTAGGCTGAACTGACTCTCGTCGATTAACGTGGTTGGGGCCGGTCCAGGAAGTTCTCCGCTGCTCGGTGTTGGATCATGAGGGCGGCGGCTCCGCCCATGAACTCGAGGACGGACTAAAACTAAACATCTACCAACCAGTTCATCACAACGCTGCACAAAGATGGTGGAATTGAAATTTAGTCATCAAAACTGATGGAAAAAAGGCCGGTACTGAAGAATTAGTTCAAACCATTGGATGCTAGAAGTAAGAATTCAACGCTAATGTTGATCAGTCCCGAATCTCCCGATCCCTAAATGCATCTACAGTCGCAATAATCATTCACAAGTTGTGGAATATTACCAACCTTGGGAGTGAGCTGAAGGTTGTGGGGCCTGGATGGGATCTGGAGGTTGGGGTGATTGGTGGCGCTCAGGTAACGAGCTCGAGGTTGATTACGGCAGCAGATGGAGGTCGTGGATCTTGGCTGCAGCCGGAGATCAAGGTCGGGGCGGCGGCGCTCGCTACGGAACATGAGGTGGTCGACCGAGACCTGGAGACGGAGTTGTCGCGCTGCCTGACCAGGATGCCGATGTCGCCGCATCGCCGCCCGCGGCCACAGCTCGCCTGCAGCGCGCCGGAGACCACACCGATTCGGCCAGCCAACCACGACGATGCCGATGGCACGGTCATGCAGATCCACCCGCTGCTCGCCGCCGCTCACCCGCTCCCCGCCGCATCTCGATTCAGCTTGAACCGCTCACCGCTGGACACGCTCGACCCAGGAGAGAGAAAAAAAGCAAATGCGTTTAGGTAGTGGGCTAGCTCCCAAATCACATGGGGCCATGACCCCGTTATAGAAAAGAAACTGCCTGGGTAAAATTACAACGTGCGGTACGATGCGACTTGCCACGCAACGAGCAGGTTCGATGCAGTCGGGTGCGGCGGACGGCTCGGTAATCCGACCCGGGTGCAGAATTAATTATTCTACACCCAGGGTATCTAATAGAGTTTCTCTCTCTCTCTCTCTCTCTATATATATATATATATATATATATATATATATATATATATATATAAAATAAAAAACAACGATGTCTCTTTCACATCCCATTCACACCATGCAAACTGTGAAGGTGGAGCCCTCCACTGTGCTATCGCTAGAAGACCCAGGAACTCGCGTGTGCGTCCACTGATCCATGCAAGATCCATTCATTTCTAATGCTAGCTTCGAAGAAAAAATCACAGAATGACTCTGTTTTTTCTCTCGCTAATTCACAGATCCATTCAAAAAGATTCAAAAACAAATTGGAAGGTTAATGCATGTTTATTCAGTGTCAACACAAAAACGATTGAAAAAGTTCCAATCCATCCTGTCCTTGTACATTCAGCACTAGAGCGGGAAAATATGATCTCCACAATTCAGATAGGAAGAAACAAATCTCCCTGAAAACAAGAATCTACAACATTGATTTATTCATTTCAATTACACACAAAAAAGGATCTAAATCAAGAAACTGCAAAAAAAAAACATGAACTCATGAACTGTAACACGCATCTGAATACCACCAAAAATTAAGAAACAAAGTAGTGAATCAGAGCCAATCACATCATAGTGTTCTCCTGTTGTTATCATAAATTCCTTTGAATAAAATCACACCCAGATGACCACAAGCCGACAACCCAGATTGTGGACGACCATGTACAAAAATCAACATGTCCTGATTCCGTCTGATTCCCTCAATGAATAATAAATATCGGAAAGAACAGAAAGATAAACAAATCCAGATCTAGAATAGAAATCCAAACTCAAACACTCAACAGGGGCTGCCCATGCCCACGGCTGGGAGCATCGTCACTGTCCGAGCTTTGCCGAACGGAGCGCGGAGCTGGGCGTTTCTGCTCTGCCCCGCGACGGCCGAGAGGCAAGAGCCGGTTCCTGATGCGGACGCCTCCAGAGGGTAGGGCTGGGCCGCCGTGCCGTGGGGAAGCGGGGCAAGTCAGTCGAGTCTTGGAGGGAGAGAGGCTTGGCGGCGGTGGTGCCGTCTGGATACACACCTCCGCTCATCGGCACCTTCGCCATTGGATCCCGCGTAGATGGAGAGCATGGCCTCGGGGATGACGACGAGTACGAGAGGGTCGCAGGGAAGCGGCGGCCTTAAGTCGACGCCCTGCATCGTGTACGTGAGGGAGATGGAGTCCGCATAGAGCGCGACATGGTTGCCATGGTCGCACACCGGCAGAAGTGCATCCCCCACACCGCTTCCTTCCCCGCGGCAGCCACGCCTCTTCCTCGGCGGTCGCCCGCGTCCCAACGCAGCCTCCATCCCCGTCGGCCAGAAATCACGAAGGTGTGGGGCTCCATGCGGTGGCCGGAATTTTCGGCCAGGGCTGTGTCTGTCTGCGGTGCTGCTGTAGAGTGCTGGGGCTCCCCATCACATCCCCGGAAACCACCGCATCTCCGCCAAAGAACCAGACACCACCGCGGCGCCTCGGATACACTGTTGCCCCCACGTCGTGCGGCCGGAGGACCTGTGGCCATGAACGATCGGAGCACCTCAACTCAAATACACTGCAGAAAATTTGTACGGCGTGAAAAAAATTGAATCGATTGGAAAATCCACGACTCAACTTTTTATACATGGGACATAACAGGATCTTGAATATGCTGTAAAAATGAAAAATAAGCAGAAGAGAGAGGGACGATGACCACGGCAAGGAGGATAAAACGTGAAGGAAGAAATAAAATTCACGGACTGAAACATGTAATCTGGATCGAGACTAGGAACTATTACCAACTACAGCAACAGCACCTCACGCGAGCTCGCCCCCATGCACGCCGACTATGCTTCTCCGCTGCGTCTCGCGCGTCCCAGCCCATCCTCCAGTGCATCTCCTCAGATCCTGGCCGCCGGCAACCCCGCTTCCTTCTCCCACAAAGTGGTCTCGAATGCTCCGTACTGGGCCGCCGCCGCCTCGACGCGAGATTGAGGGGCCGTACTGGACCCCATCCACCACGCGCATCGGCGGCACCGGCGCCTCTTCCCGGTGGCCGCGACGCGAGATGGCGAGCTATCCACGATGTTGTTGAGGAGAAATCGAAGGCGGCTGTACACTGTGGCCGGTTTCGCGGGGGAGCGGCCTTGCCGTGGCCGAGAAAGAAGGTTGTGTGGGCTAGCGCAGTGGCCGGCGCCCGGCGAGGATGCGCTCGCCACGGGATCCCGATTTGGACGGGAAGACAGAGTAGGTGGATGGGGAAATTTGAGAGAGAGAATGTGCCGTGCGGGCTGACTGGGGTTGGGTTAGTCCGCAGAAAATGAAAGCTAACGGCGTTAGGTTGGATGTGCGGTAGAAATGCCCTATAGAACTTATCCGATGGTGAGATGAGGGTGCATAGCTACCCACCTGGTTAGGAGGCTATTTCCAATATATATATTCATGCTACACCCGGGTGTAGTTACTCCCACGTGTGTTTCACACAATCTAGTTAGTATCTATCATACCGAAGAGTATATACATGTAGTATGAAGTATATAAGAATATTTTGGTAGTATATATACTACTTTGTAGGTAGTATGTACACTTTTTTACGTACACTATTTTTTTACGTATAAATATGCATATATTTTATATATATAGTGCAAACTATGGGTGTATTTAAATTTTTTTCACCAAAGTTGGTATGGAGTATCTTAGATATAGTGTACGAACATACTCAAACCAATAAAGTATGTTATATACTTCCGTATGGTAGTATATGAGACGTGGGTGTAGTTACACCCAGGAGTAGGAAGTATTTATCCTATATATATATATGAGAGTGGATTTTGTACACCCACGCATGGGTGTGGGTGTTTCCGTCACCGTCCATTGTGCTTTGAGATTCGGATAAAAAGAGGAGAGAGAAAGGAATCTTTCCATCTACCATGGTGGGCACGAATCTCAAGGAATAAATGGACGGTGATGGAAGCACCCACACCCATGCGTGGGTGTACAAAAGTATTTCCGATATATATATATATATATATATATATATATATATATATATATATATATATATATATATATAGGTAAATTAATCGGTGCTCCATGGTGCCCGGGCACCATACGTAGATACGCGTAAATTAACTGGTGCTCCATGGTGCCCGGGCATTTTCCTAGTATATATATATATATATACTAGGAAAATGCCCACGCGTTGCAGCGGAACCTTTCATCCATCTCCAACATCTCTCGGTCATGTTCAGTAGGAATACACCACTCACCAGAAGGAAAGAAGTGTTGGCATGTTTATATATTCGAGCTATAAAGCAAGAACAGAGAAGTACTTGGGACTCCCAGTATATATTGGTAGATCAAAGGCAAAAGCTTTTGCTTACCTAAAAGACAAATTTTGGAAGAAAATCCAGGGATGGAAGGAGAGATTTCTCTCAAAGACGGGAAAAGTTATACTCATTAAAGCATGTGCCTAGGGCTTTAAAGATGTTGTAGGAATCCCCGCTAGCTATTTATGTTATAATTGCTAGCCGATCAATCTGGTATATAAAAAAGAGCACAAAATTCATCAGCGTAAAGTTTGATTTCAAATACCACAGATGTCGGTTGCTAGTCCATATATGATTGCAACAAAAGAACATATTTGAAACAAAACAAAATCTGCTATTGGTTATTATTGAACTGGCCCCGTTTGATAGGTATTGCCGAGCTGATATACCGGTAACTCTAACCTGCCAATTTACATTTGCATCCTCGATTTCCCTGAAGGATAGAAGAAAACACTTAGGAGTGTACACCGAAGAAGCAGCAGTTATGTAGTCTGTGTATTTGACGGAGTGGTTTATGGTCCAAACGAATATGAAATCTGGTGAACAGGTCCTGTGCACATGAACGCATGATCGGCAACAACATACTTGCCATTCGGGTGCCAAACAACACCAGAGATTATGGAATACCAAAGTTTTTCATAAAAAAGAAAAGCTTAAACAGTTCAGAGCCAGCAGAGGCAGCACCTTATCAGGTAGGATTGTATTCTCAGCGGAATCATCTGAAACATGGCCAGTTTTTTGCGGAGACTGATGTCTCTTATGAGCGATGGTCACGAATCCTACCATGCCAATGTTGTAAAGATCAGGAGGCACCAATGACTTGAATCACAGCCATGGACCATGGGCGAGACTGCTTCAACTTAAAGGATCTTGATTGAAGTTGCAGTAAAATCGGGGCTCTGCAAGAAATAATCTGAGATGCAGGAGCCGATCAACGGTATACACGCGCACTGGCGCACCCATGGGTATCGAGGAAGCCGGAGATATTGCAAGGCACCTCGGCAACCACAGGAGCCGATGTAGAGATGTTCGTGCGAATTTCCCGAGGCCAACCTCTTGCACGCCCATGGAATAACAGAGATTTTACATTTGTTTGTATATAGTTTACAAAAACTGCAATCAGTATATTACAACTCAAATTAAGATGATGTGTAGGATCTATTTCTGCAGTACGTAGCTCCGATGACAGCCAACTTGGCAACACCAACGCAGCAGGACTAATCGGAGCAAAGTTTGATGGATCTGTGTCTCAGCAGTGGCTTAGCCATCCCACCAGTTGATAGAAGGACATCTGGTTGATTTGAAAATTGACGACCGCATAGGGGATTAGGCAGGAGCAATACAATGCAAACCTGCATCACCGTTATTTTTTTAGGCATACACGTGCTCTTCCACATCAAGTGACCATGGCCCATACCTGCCGCTGCCGATATCGTTCCTCATCTACGGCCGCACGGACAACGCTGGCAAAGTGGCAATGGCCCCTCCCTGCTCTCCGCTAATCAAGGCAAGAAGCCAAGGAACCAGATGGCCAGACCAATCGCTCGCCGCTGCCGGCCCTAGCACAAGGGCGACCCGGGAACCATGGCTTCTGCTTCGGGGTTCAAGCGCTGAAGCGGCCTCCCCCGCAAGGCAAGGCACAGCCCTCCGGCGCGGCGGCTGTGAGCGGTGTTTCGGTGAAACGATTTATAACCCAGCCAGCATAACAGAATTACGGAAACTGCCGGCGGGAGGAAGCCATCGTCGCCTCTACGCCGCCGCCTGTTTCAGCCAACGTGTGCCATCGTGATCTATCTCGGGCTGGATATCTATTTCATCGATCCTCTCTCCTGGGTCGATGCGACAGAAGCTAGGACTCTGCTCGATGGACCGATTAGAATTGCTCTTCGTGGTTGCTGGTTTTTTTCAGGTTTATCTTGCGGGGATCGATCGGAGGGAGACTGGTTAATGATATTTTGACGTATGATTTGTTGATATTGGGTCTAGGATTTACAGGAGACGTCGGGCCTAGAGAAAAAACTTTGGCCCGTTTGTGACACCAGGCAGCCACCTATTGCAATTTAATAGTAAAGATATATATATATATATATATATATATATATATATATATATATATATAGATCTGCTATTATCGAACCGGTTCGAGAATAACTATTCTCGAACCCTTTCTGAACTTCCGGGTGTTTTCTAGTGAACTTCTCGATGGAATACCAGAATTGCATGTTCGTGCGGACAGTATTTTCATGATGATTACCAAACCGCTTATCGGATTGATGCGTATAATATACCGTTGGATTCGCACGGAAATTTCGCAACTTTTTCGTGTTCATCGTTTTCCCAAATTCTCTACTGTTTAGAAATAATTTTAAATATATGAAACAACGTTTTCGCGGATTTCTCGATTTCCGTGCAGTTTTAGGGGTCTAATTTTCAAACCGTTTATTTGATTGATGTGTATGATATGCCGTTGGAAAGATGATGACTAGGCGCATCTTTTTCATGAAGATCACTTTTCCAAATTCCTTACAGTTTAAGAGCGGATTTGAAAATACTTGATTCAGCTTTTTGAATTTCTTGGTTTTTCGTACTTTTTTTGGTGGTTTATTTCTGAACCACTTGTCGGAATGTTTCAAATGATATTGAGTTGAAAAGATATTGATTAGGCGCATCTTTTTCTGTTGAATGTTTTTCCAAATTCTAAAAGATTTAAGTTTAATTTTAGAAATACGTAAAAACGAAGATAACGCCGACACTAGAACATTTCGAAATTGACTCATCTAGATTGATTAGGTGTGGTATTGTGGTGTGTGGGGGTATTACTAGAGTTATATTAGTGTTAATTGTATGTGGAGTTGATCGATTTGCGTAATCGATGGTCGTACGAACGATTTCTATGCGTATGATTTCCGCCCAAGAAAAGACGGAGTGCGTGAGCTGCTCGAATATGAAAGTGAACTTCCCGATAGCTGTTAGTGAACTTCCGGTCGTGGTAAAAAAGTTTCAGGCATTTTCAAAATGAACCTCCTACATGGTTCAAAGTGAACTTTCACGCACGGTACAAAATAAAGGTCGTCAAAAGCAAATTTCCGGCATGTTCGTGGTGAACATCCTCCGCGTTTAAATTTAATATTGACAATAAATTTTGAATTTCCTCCATGTTCAAAGTTAATATTGACAAAAATAATTTTCCAGCTTGTTTAAAGTGAATTGTGGTACAAACTAAACTTTTCCCTGACCAAAGTGAATTTCGACAAAGAGTATATTTTGGTCATGCCAAAGGTTAACTTCCACGCGGTACAAGATGAACTTCCGTTAGACAAAAGTTCCGTCTTGATCAAAGTTGACTTTGACAAAAAAAATCAGCTTGTGTTAAAGTGAACTTCTGCGCGGTACAAAGTAAACTTTCGCCCAACCAAAGTGAATTTCGACAAAGAGTAACTTTTCGGTATGGCAAAGATGAAACTCCACACAGTACAAGGTGAACTTCTGTTCTTTACCGAAGTGTATTTCTACATAAGATAAATTTTTGAGCATGGTGAACTTCCGTCGTTCAGAAATTGAATTCCACCATATTCATAGTGAACTTTGACAAGAAAAAAAAGGTAGAAAGACTTCAACAGCGGCATAACCGCCAAGAATTGAAACCCAACAGAACTCAGCTGTTTGAATGGGTTAGCATCGTACATGTCACTCCTAATAATGAAAATACTTGGTTGCCCCAAAGTACAAAATACCTCACCATATGATGCCCGGAACTCACAACATGCATATACATTTAATCTAAGTGAAATATTTTCAAAATTGAGGAGCAACAATATCCTGGTAGTTCACAACTTATACCCTACTCACGTCACTGAACTTCATTCGCATGTGTGAGGTGAGATTCTTACGAGCCTGAACCAAACTTCTACATTGGACCAAGAATCAAATGAAAATTACTGAAACTTCTATGATTAAATAAGTGAATAATGTTTGCGAGGATAAATGAACCTTTATTAGACAACAAAAAAGCAAGCACCCTTGGAAGACGAACATAACATCCATATCGACATGCTAAAAAGGGCAAGGAAACCAATATTCATGCCAATTATACTGCATAATTTATTACAGTTAACTTTCTATGCTTACAAAGTGATATTTTCTTAGAAAAAAATGTGAACGTCACAAGCTGTAGAAATGAAATAATCATCAGCAACGGTACACAAAAGCACTGCCTCATTCCTGAGCATCCAAACATGTGCGCATGAGGTGGACTCCGGGTGCTGGTCCATTGGACTCCCAGCATAAGGCACAGGTGGACTCTCCGGCCTCACGCACTGGACTACCGGTGGCTGTAAGCGACATCGCGTAGTGAACTGCCATGCTTTGGACATATGTTTTGGAGTAGATGGTGCATCTCTTAATTTTTTCCGTGAACTTTTCTCTTTTCTGCACATGTAGCAATGAACTTATGTTATTTTCGACAGGAAAATATAACCCCAGTTGTAATAAACTAAACCTTCTGTAGATTAAAAAAAGGTAACTCACATGTGTTGGTCAAAGTGAACTTCTTATCTAATAAAATTATACTTCAGAGCAAGGCCACACTTTTTATATAAAAAGATGAACTTTTGCGCAAATAATAACTGAGCTTCCGGAAAACGTTTCAATGAACTTCCAAAAAATTAAACATACTATTTTTTCCAGATGATTTTTTGAGCATATTCCAAGTGAAATTCTCTTGTTTACAATAGAGAACTTTCACATAAAAATATAAACTCCAACCAATCGAATGGTGTCAACCCAATTGAACTTCTGCTAATAGCTGAAACAAACTCCCAACATAATAAAAGATCTATTATATGATCGCAGGTGGGATGTCTTGGTCGTCCACAATATCTATCCTTATAGAGCCTCCCTATTTTTTTCATGTGATTAGGGAACTTCAGGAACAAACAAGAAACCATAATCCAACCCACTTAGACATGCTAACGGGAATTACATCCAGATCAAGAGAAAACCACGGTTGAAAGTAAAAGGGACCACCACTAGCTTGTGTTCCCCCTATGCATCTAACCTGGCTACATGATTATTTGATGAAATGCTTCTCACATGATAGAAGAAAGTAGCAATTAGAGTACTAGTAGTACACAAAGATAAGAAAAAGATTGAAAGATGATACACACGGAGGCAGAAGCGGCGGAGCAACACCAATCTGTATTCACTTCACCATGTGGCGGAGACACACAACAGCAAACTGAACTACACAAGATAGTAGAGTCATCGGGAAATCAACAGAGTAAACACAAATGCTGCCTATATAAAATCAATCCGAAGTTATCGCGACATTATTATATCATGCGAAATAGGATGATAGTAAGAGATAACATTCTGCCATCAAGCGTGATACACAATACACTAGCAGACATTGTGAATCAAATAAGTAGCAAAATTGTTTTTTTAATAAAAGTGAACTTCACAATTTTATTGGAAAATGATAGTGGACATCTCAGGTGTATCTTATTGAGGCACCAAATCTGATTAAATTAGGTGAATTTAAAACTCAGAAAGTTGGAATTATAATTAAGGCACATAGTTGACCAGTAGTTCATAGCCGTATTATATTGTCATTTAGTAACACCCATCTAAATTTCGATATCTCATACAGTGAACTATCGAAGATTGGGGATGCACTTCTTTTCTTTTCTACAACGAACTTTACAGTTATGTTCATCGATAAAGTAAAATGTTTGACAGCAAGAAATAAATTTCTGGTGATGATGTGAAGTTTTGATAAAAATTAGTTGAACTCCCCAGCGAATAATATACAGCCTGAGCTAAAAGAGTGCACTTCCTTACATGTGAGTGTTGTAGTTCCATCAACGGAGTGTACCGCTCGGACCGAATCGTGCACTAATAATATTTGGACACAAACAAAGTGAGCTCCAATGATTAAACATGTGATTTTTTTTACATAGAAGACGTGAACTGTCCGATATATAAAGTATGAACTCCTTGCAAAACAAAACGTGAACTGACGTTACTAATGTAAACTTGGCAACCACCGTCCTTTTCTATTTAGTTCAACACATACATCCAAGACAGAAACAATATTTTTTTCATAAAAAGTAACTACTGGAGCTTTTAAGAGTGAAGTACTAGAGTCGGCCATATATGCATCATTCATACATATGCATTTTGTTACGAGTGCATCCATATTGACATGTGAAAAAGGGTTGGGAAACTAATATTCATACGAACAGGTCCGCAAGAAACCGACGGCTGTAATTCTTACCAGTTCGTTTCAGCAAGAGCCCCCGACGGGTGTACTTCTCTGCATCATGTCAAACGAATCTGCACGACCAATAATGAAGAAGTGTACTGTATGTAATAGAGAATGTGAAGTTTCTAATTTTAATTTTACATGACTTTGAACTGAATTTCAGAAGAAATTCTAAACAGAACTTCGGAAGAATACAAAACTGAACCTCGGGAATTTTGAAGCTAATAAGCTATACTCTGTTGAACTTCTATTTTTTTAAGCTAATAAGCTATTGTTGTTTAATTAGTGGACTTCCTTTTTATGGTAAATTAAATTTATTTTTGCAGGTCCAATCAAATTCTTCCAACCAAAAAATCATTTATTTATTCAAAAAAGGGGAACATTCTAGTAATTTAAAACCAAACTTTTCAGAGAGATAAAGGTGAACTTTAAAGCAATGTATCTTCTCTTTTTCACTTTTGAACTAAAGCGTCAGTCAGAAAATGAACTCCAAGAAAATATCACGTGAACTACCTTTCTTCCGTAGAAGGATCAACCTATGTCTCTATATCAAATACATACAGAGGAAGAAAAGGACCGTCCCAAAAGAGGTGATTTAACTAACCAGCGAACTTCCATGGCGTCCATCTGGAACTGCTTCCATGGCGTCCAGCGGGAGGCAGCCGCAAGAACACCCAGCTTGTTGCCATACTGCTTGTGGGCACTGTTATGGTAGTTAAGTCCTATTAAAAAAAGAAGCGAGCTTCACATGAAAAAAAGGTGTACTGCGCTAATGAAATAATGTGAACTTCAAAAAAGAATCCCACATATCTTATCGGCTTAAAAATTGCAAAGTGGACTTCGAATATTTAATTTAGTGAACTTCATGTGTAGCCGGTCAAAGAACACATATCATGAATCTACAACTCTACAAACAGTAATCTTCTCCATACATCAATTAAAACATTGTTTGTACTGAGATAAATCAACAAAAGAAGTTACGATACTTAATCTCATACTGAGATAAATCAACAAAAGAAGTTACTAATTTACGACAGATGAACTTCCTGAGTTACTATTCCCACGTATCAATGTATGTTAACTTCCTGAGTTGGAGTTGTGACTCCGTGAAATGAAAGTTGCAAATCATTTTTTAAGAGCATCTTTTAATATAGTAACTCATTTTTTAGGGACGAAGTTAACTTGCAGAGTGTTCTTCAATCTTTTAGGGACGAAGTTAACTTCAAATGAACTTTGCCAACACTACAATCGAACTTAGATTAAAAATTTGAATTTTCAGATGGAAGTAAATAAACAAGTGCACTCTCTAAATTGAACGAATGAACTTCATAGAGGTCATTTTTTCTTCTATCTTTTTGAACAAGATGCGAACTTCAGGTTTTGAAAATAGTGAACTTTTTCCTCGTGGGTGAATTGAAATTTTTTGCCGGAATATGTGAACTGAATACATGCGGACAAAACGAACTCCATGATAATGAATAGTGAATTTGTGTCAAAAAATGAGCAGTGAACTTTCCATGTGAGTAAAATGAACTTCTCATTTCTTATGAGGGACACATCGACAACACATATATGATTCTCATTTCTTGCAAAAAAAAGTTGGTATAGGAGCCAAACACAAAAGTGAACTGCTAGAATACATAGAAGTGAATTGTTGAGATACAATTTTAGTAAGTGTACCTTTGTCCGTCTTTTTTTCATCTTGTACATGAATGTGGAAAGAGCACGGGCAGCCCATGACACCACAACATGGGCAGTTCAGAGAAGTTGTGGCACCGGTCTTGTGGTCGATGGTGCCTACCAGTGCATCTGAGTGAAGACACGGAGGTTGTGGACGTGCTTCACTTGTCAATGACGAAATAAAATATGAGTGTAGAGTAGCACTTATTACCCAGTTTGGTTAAAAATGAACTTCCTGATGTTATTAAATTGAGCTTCCTGATATTTTTACCCACAGCAATGGGGTAGGACTCGGGCGTACGCAGGGGCGACGCGCGAGGTCTGAGCACGGTGGACTCCCGATGGGGGCACGGTGAACTTCCCGGATGAAATCACCTGAGGTAAAACAGGAAGAATTTGAGTGCTCATGCCCTGTGAAGGTGATTTTTTCATACATAAGAAATAATAGATGAATTGGCACACAAACATGACATCCTATAGCTTGTGAATACTGAATATCAGGACAGCTAGTAGAATAAAGATAGTTAAGCCATGCACACTACCAGATGACAAATTGCAGCGAGACAAACACAAGATGAACTTCTAGCATGAGGCGAACTGGACTTCACTTTTTTAAAAGTTCAGAACTTCTGAATTTTCTTGATGCTTACTACCATTTCTATTACTGCAAAATGTGTACTACGCCAATCAAGTAATGTGAACTTCAAAAAAGAAATTCCACATATCTTATCAGCATAAAAATCACAAGAAATAGATCATCCACAAGCAATAATGCATTTTCTAGATTAACATGTATGATTCATTCTACACAAATAGATTACAAGGATCAAGTCTATTAGTTGCGTCTAAATTTCAAAGAAGAAAATAAAATATCATTGGAATGCAGCATCAACCCAAATTCACAAGCATACCAAACAAATTGGTCTTCATGTTCATACACTTATTTTTCTAGAAAATACAAAACATGCTTGTCATCAGGAGCCTCAAAGGTCCTGCCACACAGAAGATGTTTATTATCTAGAGCTTATTGTAGTGACCTACGAAAATAGAATAGCATAAAACCTAGATACAACGTTACACGGGCAGCACAACATCATTGTTATAGAAATTGATTCACAAGATATATTTGAGTTTTAACACATGATAAAAAAACAAGTGAGCTTCTACTCAGAGGAGCAGAACTTTTAGCAAATAAAAAGTGAACCTCCAACCACACTGTTTTTAATTAAATGCAATTGCCATGTACTTGTTCCGAACTCCGCGGTAGAGAGCAAGTGAACTTCAGAAAACAAAAAAGATCGAACTGACAGTCATGTCTGAAGTGCAAACTTCCAATACATAGCTTCGTATTATATTAATCTCCAACCAACAAGATTGATGAACAACAAGGAGGACAAATAGCTCTCAATACATGAAAGAGGGATTCTACTTGCAGAGAGAAATATTCAATTTTCTTTTTATTCCTTGATTCATTTGAAAGCCTAGACTATATTTTTAGTTCAACCATCCATCTGTTTCTTCCTATTTCGTATAGGAAAAAAAACAATTACACTTCCAGAATCTCTGTCAGAATTCTAGTGGTAAGCCATACCTTATGTTTCATTTCTATTTCAGTTCATCAATCCCAAGGGTAGCTCCAACTGTTGTCATCACTTCCTGGAATAAAAAGCAGAACATGCTTGTATCAATATAGTGCCTTTGTGTACATAACATAATATAAAGACTGACAATAAGACTCAAGACCATTCTGATTTTGTAGATGCAAAAATATATAACAGCA
Organism: Lolium rigidum; assembly: GCF_022539505.1. NCBI lineage: Eukaryota > Viridiplantae > Streptophyta > Magnoliopsida > Poales > Poaceae > Lolium > Lolium rigidum. The sequence goes on along the minus strand of NW_025900505.1, from coordinate 162,433 downwards.
TGTAGAAAACGCCGCAGTACCCGTAGTTAACTTCTACAGAATAAAAATTGAACTTCTTATTCAATAGGCTTGGTTCGTTTGGTCATAAGAAACATACCTTCTGCTCAAGGGAGTCAGGAGCGATGCTCGCCATAGTGAACCCCCTGGAGGCGCTCCGTGAACTTCCATGGTCGCGCAAGCATAGCACCAGGACGTATGGTTCTGCAACTGAGCTAAAGGATTTTAGACCCGACGCTCGAAGTGGAGTGCAGGGAAACGCGAGTGGACTCCTCGACAGTTCATTGAGGACTCCCTGACTATGCTCCGTCGGAGTTCAGAAAAAGGCAGGAGAATGTGGGCATCTGGCGCCATTGGCTAGAGACTCAGGTGTCCCCTGCGCAAGCCGGTCGCGTAACAGGGGAAGGAAGCAGCACACAGTCGAGTATTGGACTGCCGGTGCAAACTTGATGAAAGTTAATCAAGTAGACTTCTCTTTAAACGAGGTCAAGCTATTAGTGGCATCACTCCCTCAAGACTGTGGATTTAAACTAAAAGTGAGTAATTAGTAAGATTGTAACACTCTTTTCTCTAGCAATTCCCTGTACATGCATTAACACAAAATATATCATGGATGGCAAAATGCTAAGCATTTTTTCAATCAAACAGGGACAGAAACATAGCAGGAGACAAAACAACCTAATACATGCTTCCAGATTGCAGAATAGAGAAGCACACTTACATGAAAACAAGCAGGGATCGATTGTTAAGGTGTAACTTTGTGTATATTATGTTCAACACCAGCAGCAGCCGAGGCGCACGCTCCTGGACGTGGCTCTCTGATACGTCTCCGACGTATCGATAATTTCTTATGTTCTATGCCATATTATTGATGATACCTACATGTTTTATGCACACTTTATGTCATATTCGTGCATTTTCTGGAACTAACCTATTAACAAGATGCCGAAGTGCCGATTGCTGTTTTCTGCTTTTTGGTTTCAGAAATCCTAGTAACGAAATATTCTCGGAATTGGACGAAATCAAGACCCAGGGGCCTATTTTGCCACGAACCTTCCAGAAGACCGAAGAGCATACGAAGTGGGGCCATGATACGTCTCCGACGTATCGATAATTTCTTATGTTCTATGCCATATTATTGATGATACCTACATGTTTTATGCACACTTTATGTCATATTCGTGCATTTTCTGGAACTAACCTATTAACAAGATGCCGAAGTGCCAGTTCCCGTTTTCTGCTGTTTTTGGTTTCAGAAATCCTAGTAACGAAATATTCTCGGAATTGGACGAAACGAAGACCCAGGGGCCTATTTTGCCACGAACCTTCCGGAAGACCGAAGAGCATACGAAGTGGGGCCACGAGGTGGCGACACCACATGGCGGCGCGGCCAAGGGGGCCCGCGCCGCCCTATGGTGTGGGCCCCTCGTCGGCCCCCGACTCGCCCTTCCGCCTACTTAAAGCCTCCGTCGCGAAACCCCCGAGGCGAAAAAACCACGATACGGAAAACCTTACTGAGACGCCGCCGCCGCCGATCCCATCTCGGGGGATTCCGGAGATCTCCTCCGGCGCCCTGCCGGAGAGGGGATTCATCTCCCGGAGGACTCTACACCGCCATGGTCGCCTCCGGAGTGATGAGTGAGTAGTTCACCCCTGGACTATGGGTCCATAGCAGTAGCTAGATGGTTGTCTTCTCCTCATTATGCTTCATTGTTGGATCTTGTGAGCTGCCTAACATGATCAAGATCATCTATCTGTAATACTCTATGTTGTGTTTGTCGGGATCCGATGGATAGAGAATACCATGTCATGTTAATTATCAAGTTATTACATATGTGTTGTTTATGATCTTGCATGCTCTCTGTTACTAGTAGAGGCTCTGGCCAAGTTTTTGCTTTTAACTCCAAGAGGGAGTATTTATGCTCGATAGTGGGTTCATGCCTGCATTGACACCGGGACAGGTGACGGAAAGTTCTAAGGTTGTGTTGTGCTTGTTGCCACTAGGGATAAAACATTGGCGCTATGTCCGAGGATGTAGTTGTTGATTACATTACGCACCATACTTAATGCAATTGTCTCGTTGCTTTGCAACTTAATACTGGAAGGGGTTCGGACGATAACCTCGAAGGTGGACTTTTTAGGCATAGATGCGGTTGGATGGCGGTCTATGTACTTTGTCGTAATGCCCAATTAAATCTCACTATACTTATCATGTCATGTATGTGCATTGTTATGCCCTCTCTATTTTTCAATTGCCCGACTGTAATTTGTTCACCCAACATGCTTTTATCTTATGGGAGAGACACCTCTAGTGAACTCGTGGACCCCGGTCCATTCTTTAATACTGAAATACAAATCTGCTCGCAATACTTGTTTTACTGTTTTCTCTCGCAAACAATCATCTTCCACACAATACGGTTAATCCTTTGTTACAGCAAGCCGGTGAGATTGACAACCTCACTGTTTCGTTGGGGCAAAGTACTTTGGTTGTGTTGTGCAGGTTCCACGTTGGCGCCGGAATCTCCGGTGTTGCGCCGCACTACATCCCGCCGCCATCAACCTTCAACGTGCTTCTTGACTCCTACTGGTTCGATTAAACCTTGGTTTCTTACTGAGGGAAACTTGCCGCTGTGCGCATCACACCTTCCTCTTGGGGTTCCCAACGGACGTGTCAACTACACGCATCAAGCAAATTTCCGGCGCCGTTGCTCGGGGAGATCAAGACACGCTGCAAGGGGAGTCTCCACTTCCCAATCTCTTTACTTTGTTTTTGTCTTGCTTTATTTTATTTACTACTTTGTTTGCTGCATTATATCAAAACACAAAAAAAATTAGTTGCTAGTTTTACTTTATTTACTTGTCTTGCACTCTATATCAAAAACACAAAAAAATTAGTTTACTTGCATTTACTTTATCTAGTTTGTTTTATTTACTACTGCTAAAATGAGTAATCCTGAAGTTGAAGTTCGTTCATTTAAGCAACAAGGAGGAGAATGTTTAAAAGATGCTTGGTATAGAATTAGTGATGCCCATAATAGGTGCACTAAGAAACACTCCACTACTATCTTACTCAGGAATTTTTATGTTGGTATCTCTAGCTGGAATAGATATGTTCTTGATTGTCTCGCGGGGGGTAACTTCCTAGGTGCTCCCGCTTTAGAGGCTAGTTGCATTATTGAGAGTTTATTTGGAACACCACCTGTTAATGAAATTAAAATTGAAACCTCCCTTGAGGATGTTATGAAAAAATTGGAAACCATAGAGAAAAATTTTAGTGTTGAAACTAAGTTTGAGATGTTACTTGTTAAAACTGATAAACTTGATAAATCCTTAGGAGGAATTGATGAAAGAATTAGTGTCCTAGGAACTTGTGTTGACCATGATAATCAAATTAATAGGATTGGCGAACTTGAAAAAGCTATGGGAACTTTGGGTTCAACCTTTTCATCTTTACAGTTTAGAGAGAAAGCTTATGTGGGAAAGGAGCAAAAGTTTATGTATGCCTCTAAAGTGCCTAAACCAAAGAAATATTATTATAGGCCTAAAATTGACAAAGCCCCTGGTATCACTACAAATGGGGGAGCTTATGATGTTGATGCTTCGTCTCTCGATGTTACTTGAGTTACACTTTCTGCGCCTAGCTGAAAGGCGTTAAAGAAAAGCGCTTATGGGAGACAACCCATGTTTTTACTCCAGTATTTTTGTTTTATATTTGTGTCTTGGAAGTTGTTTACTACTGTAGCAACCTCTCCTTATCTTAGTTTTGAGTTTTGTTGTGCCAAGTAAAGTCTTTGATAGTAAAGTAAGTACTAGATTTGGATTACTGCGCAGTTCCAGATTTCTTTGCTGTCACGAATCTGGGTCTACCTCCCTGTAGGTAGCTCAGAAAATTAAGCCAATTTACGTGCATGATCCTCAGATATGTACGCAACTTTCATTCAATTTGAGCATTTTCATTTGAGCAAGTCTGGTGGCCTAATAAAATCCATCTTTACGGACTGTTCTGTTTTGACAGATTCTGCCTTTTATTTTGCATTGCCTCTTTTGCTATGTTGGATGAATTTCTTTGATCCATTAATGTCCAGTAGCTTTATGCAATGTCCAGAAGTGTTAAGAATGATTGTGTCACCTCTGAACATGTGAATTTTTATTATGCACTAACCCTCTAATGAGTTGTTTCGAGTTTGGTGTGGAGGAAGTTTTCAAGGATCAAGAGAGGAGTATGATGCAATATGATCAAGGAGAGTGAAAGCTCTAAGCTTGGGGATGCCCCGGTGGTTCACCCCTGCATATTCTAAGAAGACTCAAGCGTCTAAGCTTGGGGATGCCCAAGGCATCCCCTTCTTCATCGACAACATTATCAGGTTCCTCCCCTGAAACTATATTTTTATTCCGTCACATCTTATGCACTTTGCTTGGAGCGTCTGTTTGTTTTTGTTTTTTTGTTTTGTTTGAATAAAATGGATCCTAGCATTCACTTTGTGGGAGAGAGACACGCTCCGCTGTAGCATATGGACAAGTATGTCCTTAGGCTCTACTCATAGTATTCATGGCGAAGTTTCATCTTCGTTAAATTGTTATATGGTTGGAATTGGAAAATGCTACATGTAGTAATTCTAAAATGTCTTGGATAATTTAATACTTGGCAATTGTTGTGCTCATGTTTAAGCTCTTGCATCATATACTTTGCACCCATTAATGAAGAAATACTTAGAGCTTGTTAATTTGGTTTGCATATTTGGTTTCTCTAGAGTCTAGATAACATCTAGTATTGAGTTTTGAACAACAAGGAAGACGGTATGGAGTCTTATAATGTTTAAAATATGTCTTTTATGTGAGTTTTGCTGTACCGTTCATCCTTGTGTTTGTTTCAAATAACCTTGCTAGCCTAAACCTTGTATCGAGAGGGAATACTTCTCATGCATCCAAAATACTTGAGCCAACCACTATGCCATTTGTGTCCACCATACCTACCTACTACATGGTATTTATCCGCCATTCCAAAGTAAATTGCTTGAGTGCTACCTTTAAAATTCCATCATTCACCTTTGCAATATATAGCTCATGGGACAAATAGCTTAAAAACTATTGTGGTATTGAATATGTACTTATGCACTTTATCTCTTATTAAGTTGCTTGTTGTGCGATAACCATGCTTCGGGGACGCCATCAACTATTCTCTCGTTGAATATCATGTGAGTTGCTATGCATGTCCGTCTTGTCCGAAGTAAGAGAGATCTACCACCTTTATGGTTGGAGCATGCATATTGTTAGAGAAGAACTTTGGGCCGCTAACTAAAGCCATGATTCATGGTGGAAGTTTCAGTTTTGGACACATATCCTCAATCTCATATGAGAATAATAATTGTTGCCACATGCTTATGCATTAAAGAGGAGTCCATTATCTCGTTGTCCATGTTGTCCCGGTATGGATGTCTAAGTTGAGAATAATCAAAAGCGAGAAATCCAAAATGCGAGCTTTCTCCTTAGACCTTTGTACAGGCGGCATGGAGGTACCCCATTGTGACACTTGGTTAAAACATGTGCATTGCAAAGATCCGGTAGTCCAAGCTAATTAGGACAAGGTGCGGGCACTATTAGTATACTATGCATGAGACTTGCAACTTGTAAGATATAACTTTCATAACTCATATGCTTTATTACTACCGTTGACAAAATTGTTTCATGTTTTCAAAATAAAAGCTCTAGCACAAATATAGCAATCGATGCTTTCCTCTTTGAAGGACCATTCTTTTACTTTTATGTTGAGTCAGTTCACCTATCTCTCTCCACCTCAAGAAGCAAACACTTGTGTGAACTGTGCATTGATTCCTACATACTTGCATATTGTACTTGTTATATTACTCTATGTTGACAATTATCCATGAGATATACATGTTACAAGTTGAAAGCAACCGCTGAAACTTAATCTTCCTTTGTGTTGCTTCAATACCTTTACTTTGATTTATTGCTTTATGAGTTAACTCTTATGCAAGACTTATTAATACTTGTCTTGAAGTACTATTCATGAAAAGTCTTTGCTTTATGATTCACTTGTTTACTCATGTCATTACCATTGTTTTGATCGCTGCATCCACTACATATGTTTACAAATAGTATGATCAAGGTTATGATGGCATATCACTTCAGAAATTATCTTTGTTATCGTTTTACCTCTCGGGACGAGCAGAACTAAGCTTGGGGATGCTTGATACGTCTCCGACGTATCGATAATTTCTTATGTTCTATGCCATATTATTGATGATACCTACATGTTTTATGCACACTTTATGTCATATTCGTGCATTTTCTGGAACTAACCTATTAACAAGATGCCGAAGTGCCGGTTCTCGTTTTTCGCTGTTTTTGGTTTCGAAATCCTAGTAACGAAATATTCTCGGAATTGGACGAAACGAAGACCCAGGGGCCTATTTTGCCACGAACCTTCCAGAAGACCGAAGAGCATACGAAGTGGGGCCACGAGGTGGCGACACCACATGGCGGCGCGGCCAAGGGGGGCCCGCGCCGCCCTATGGTGTGGGCCCCTCGTCAGGCCCCCGACTCTGCCCTTCCGCCTACTTAAAGCCTCCGTCGCGAAACCCCTGAGGCGAAAAAACCACGATACGGAAAACCTTACTGAGACGCCGCCGCCGCCGATCCCATCTCGGGGGATTCCGAAGATCTCCTCCGGCGCCCGCCGGAGAGGGGATTCATCTCCCGGAGGACTCTACACCGCCATGGTCGCCTCCGGAGTGATGAGTGAGTAGTTCACCCCCGGACTATGGGTCCATAGCAGTAGCTAGATGGTTGTCTTCTCCTCATTGTGCTTCATTGTTGGATCTTGTGAGCTGCCTAACATGATCAAGATCATCTATCCGTAATACTCTATGTTGTGTTTGTCGGGATCCGATGGATAGAGAATACCATGTCATGTTAATTATCAAGTTATTACATATGTGTTGTTTATGATCTTGCATGCTCTCCGTTACTAGTAGAGGCTCTGGCCAAGTTTTTGCTTTTAACTCCAAGAGGGAGTATTTATGCTCGATAGTGGGTTCATGCCTGCATTGACACCGGGACAGTGACGAAAGTTCTAAGGTTGTGCTGTCGCTGTTGCCACTAGGGATAAAACATTGGCGCTATGTCCAAGGATGTAGTTGTTGATTACATTACGCACCATACTTAATGCAATTGTCTGTTGCTTTGCAACTTAATACTGGAAGGGGTTCGGACGATAACCTGAAGGTGGACTTTTTAGGCATAGATGCAGTTGGATGGCGGTCTATGTACTTTGTCGTAATGCCCAATTAAATCTCACTATACTTATCATGTCATGTATGTGCATTGTTATGCCCTCTCTATTTGTCAATTGCCCGACTGTAATTTGTTCACCCAACATGCTTTTATCTTATGGGAGAGACACCTCTAGTGAACTGTGGACCCCGGTCCATTCTTTAATACTGAAATACAAATCTGTCGCAATACTTGTTTTACTGTTTTCTCTCGCAAACAATCATCTTCCACACAATACGGTTAATCCTTTGTTACGACAAGCCGGTGAGATTGACAACCACACTTTGTTTCGTTGGGGCAAAGTACTTTGGTTGTGTTGTGCGGGTTCCACGTTGGCGCCGGAATCTCCGGTGTTGCGCCGCACTACATCCCGCCGCCATCAACCTTCAACGTGCTTCTTGACTCCTACTGGTTCGATTAAACCTTGGTTTCTTACTGAGGGAAACTTGCCGCTGTGCGCATCACACCTTCCTCTTGGGGTTCCCAACGGACGTGTCAACTACACGCATCAGGCCACGAGGTGGCGACACCACAAGGCGGCGCGGCTAAGGGGGGCCCGCGCCGCCCTGTGGTGTGGGCCCCTCGTCAGCCCTCCGACTCTGCCCTTCCGCCTACTTAAAGCCTCCGTCGTGAAACCCCTGAGGCGAAAAAACCACGATACGGAAAACCTTACTGAGACGCCGCCGCCGCCAATCCCATCTCGGGGGATTCGGGAGATCTCCTCCGGCACCCTGCCGGAGAGGGGATTCATCTCCCGGAGGACTCTACACCGCCATGGTCGCCTCCGGAGTGATGAGTGAGTAGTTCACCCCTGGACTATGGGTCCATAGCAGTAGCTAGATGGTTGTCTTCTCCTCATTGTGCTTCATTGTTGGATCTTGTGAGCTGCCTAACATGATCAAGATCATCTATCTGTAATACTCTATGTTGTGTTTGTCGGGATCCGATGGATAGAGAATACCATGTTATGTTAATTATCAAGTTATTACATATGTGTTGTTTATGATCTTGCATGCTCTCCGTTATTAGTAGAGGCTCTGGCCAAGTTGATGCTAGTAACTCCAAGAGGGAGTATTTATGCTTGATAGTGGGTTCATGCATGCATTGACACCTGGGACAGTGACGAGAAAGTTCTAAGGTTGTGTTGTGCTCGTTGCCACTAGGGATAAAACATTGATGCTATGTCCGAGGATGTAGTTATTGATTACATTACGCACCATACTTAATGCAATTATCTCGTTGCTTTGCAACTTAATACCGGAAGGGGTTCGGACGATAACCTCGAAGGTGGACTTTTTAGGCATAGATGCAGTTGGATGGCGGTCTATGTACTTTGTCGTAATGCCCAATTAAATCTCACTATACTTATCATGACATGTATGTGCATTGTTATGCCCTCTCTATTTGTCAATTGCCCGACTGTAATTTGTTCACCCAACATGCTTTTATCTTATGGGAGAGACACCTCTAGTGAACTGTGGACCCCGGTCCATTCTTTTAATACTCGAAATACAAATCTGCTGTAATACTTGTTTTACTCGTTTTGTCCGCAAACAATCATCTTCCACACAATACGGTTAATCCTTTGTTACGAGCAAGCCGGTGAGATTGACAACCTCACTCGTTTCGTTGGGGCAAAGTACTTTGGTTGTGTTGTGCAGGTTCCACGTTGGCGCCGGAATCCCCGGTGTTGCGCCGCACTACATCCCGCCGCCATCAACCTTCAACGTGCTTCTTGGCTCCTCCTGGTTCGATAAACCTTGGTTTCTTTCTCGAGGGAAAACTTGCTGCTGTGCGCATCATACCTTCCTCTTGGGGTTCCCAACGAACGTGTGAAATACACGCCATCAAGCATATTTTCTGGCGCCGTTGCCGGGGAGATCAAGACACGCTGCAAGGGGAGTCTCCACTTCTCAATCTCTTTACTTTGTTTTTGTCTTGCTTTATTTTATTTACTACTTTGTTTGCTGCATTATATCAAAACACAAAAAAATTAGTTGCTAGTTGTGGTGACCCTGCATACCACTGCATGTTGTAGTATGCCAGTCGTTGATATAACATTCACGAAGTACCATTCCGCAAATATTACATCCCTCAGAGTAGTACAACAGAACATAGCAGGGTCCATAACTCATTCATTGATTATTACAACTATCATACACATGTCAACTTGGAGCTCCTCTTGGGTCCTAAGAGGAATACTCCTGGGTTCGAGGCGAACCCAACTTAACTTACAATACCAGAGTCTCATTAAACTAAACATTTATTTCATCGAGCAGCTAAATACTAAGAGTTCGGGCTGCTCGGTTACTACTACTATCGGTTATCTCTAGGCTTGATCTCCTCCGGAAGCCTCTTCGGATCCGTAGACTATGAGATAGTCTACGCCTTCAACTCCTCCCGAGAGGTCCGGTTCCTCGTAGCCGATGATCTCGGCTCCTTCATTGTTGTCGTAGTCCTCCTCCAGACGATTCAGACAATTTAAGCATGGGATTTAAGAGTGGTATGAGTACGAGCGTACTCAACAAGTTCATTATAGATAAGAGGTGTTTAATGCACTAGCTACGATATTAGACCAGAAAGTCTAATACCAATGCAAGTTTTGGTAAACATTTCTTCAAGAGATTGCTTTTATTCCAAAGAGCTATGTCCGTCGGCCTTCACCGGTTTACTAGAACTTCATGGAGCTCCTTTCCGGCCGCGTTCGCAGTTCCTTATCCCGGAACAGGGAGTGACAGGTCACGGTTCTTTACACTCTGCAGAGGTGTGTTGCTTTACCCATAAGAGATCTTAACCTTGGTGCCAACCGGGCAGCTTTCCCGTCCACACTTCCTTCGGTGTGAGGCCCGGTATAAGGTCTAGCCAATCATGTTCCTCCGCTACCTCGAACACCCACCCTTTGTTGCATGCCCCGACCCTGGGTCCACGTCGGTCCCATTATTCCTGTAGATTTCAAGGTGGACCCCGACCACGACAACGATGCCTGGGCTCTACCATACACTCCTACGCCGGTAGCTGCAACCCATCCTAGACCGCAATACCGTGGGGACTTAGGACTCCCCAGCCTCACCATCTTGCTCCTTCGGGCGACAAGTGTACTACGGACTATGCCGTGGGGACTTAGGACTCCCCAGCCTCACCAGCTTGCCCCCTTGGATTACAAGTGTACTACGGTAAAGCGCATCCGTTGATGAACGAGAGGTGGAAACACTTTTGACTACTCCGTCCCACTCCGGATCTTATGGTTAACACGGGTATTACGGCACAAGAATCACTGGCGACATTTGTTGTTTAATCCTAGATGGATATAAACCCGTGCAATGGAACCTCCACCATATCAACACAATCCATGGTTCCATTGCCCACCACATAGTCATATTCATAGTTATGAAAGTAGTGGTTTTGGTTTTTATGCAGTAGTGATAACCATAATACTTTGCAAGTAATTTGCTAGAAATACTCAAATGACATGAGCAAGTGATGAACTTGCTCGAACACCTGCAAAGTTTTGCGGTTGGAAGGTGTGGACCGACCCTTGTCCTTTTTCTCTCGAAAAATAGCATCATTGTCCGATAAGGGCAATGGTTAAAGAAGCAATTATGCATGATTCCATTTTTAGGGTTTGTTCCCCCCTTCCGATGTCGTGATTATTTCATGTAAGAGGTTGATACTAAGAATAATTTGAGGATACTTGATTTAAAGTAAAATACAACCTTGAAATGTTGTCAAGGTGTTTTTAAAGTCCAAATACATTAATGGACTTATTTTCATTATAGAAAATTAGGTATGTGATTTAAATGATTATTTAAATCATCAAAATAAGACTTATTCTTAATTGTCTTCAAAAATTCTCTTTGATATTTTATTTAAATAGAGAATTTTATGCTGATCCTTTTTCATATTTTTAAGTTATTTTTAAGAGCTTTTAATAATTTTCCATTGAATTTCAAAGTTTCATGTTTTTTATGGAATTATGAAAAGTCCTTTTTGCCCCTGGCCCACCTGTCAGTGGAACCCAGTGGGTTAGGTCGAACCGACCGGCCTGGTCCGGCTCGACCAGCTCCACTCCTCTCTCTCCCTCTCACGCGCGACCGAACCCTAACCCTAATCCCTCTCTGGCGATTCGCGTCGCCACCGCCGTCGCCGCTCGATTCCGGCGAGCTCCGCCGGAACTGGCCCCCGCCATGATGCGCAATCGACGCGCCTCACGACGGCGGTCATCTTCATCCGCGTCGATCTAGAGCGGTGCTGCTCCGGCTCGTCTTCGACCTCCCTTGCGGCGGCTAGGGTTACGGGATCGTGGTGATCCCGCTGCTCACTGGGCTCCAGGCGCGGTGGCGCCGCCGTGGGCCTCGCCACGGTGGTGTGGGGCGCTACGGCGCTTGTCGGCGCATGGCCTGACCTGGCCAGGTGCTACCGAGTACTCGGCGCGCGCCGCCGTGGCCGTCATGGCCGCATCTGCTCGTCTGCTAGCCCCGGGTATGTGCGCCACCTCCTGCTCTCTCTCCTTTGCCTGTTCTACTCCTTCCCTTCCTCTTCTCCGTCTAGCTCGATCTCTGGCTTGCCGTGCCTCATAGAGGTGCGGCCATGCCGTGATGCTGCGTCTTCGTTCCGCTCGTGCTCGTTTCTGTCGCTTGCTACCACGCTTGGGTTGCTCGTGCTACTTGTTCTTGCTCAATTGCTTGCTGATGCGACTTATGAATTATTGCTCCCGAGCATGATGTGGTGCTCGTGTAATCTAGTGATTCCTACTGATTCTCTGTATAAAATTCCTCTCCTGTATATGCCATAGATTGCTCTTGGCTTGATCATCCTGTGATGATCCTTGCCTTTGGCAAGTGCCAGTGCTCCAGATGTGCTATTATATGTGCTCTAATCCCTGGACATGCTCAATTGAGCCTAGCTGTTGCATTAACAACTCCATCCCTTGATGGAGTGCTTCTGGATACAATTATAATGCTCTATTCACTTATCTGTGATGCAATTGTTCAATTTCTGTGGCTGATCTTATTGGCTGGTTCATGTGTTGATTATCTGTGGCCAATTAGATATATGGTCCTTGCTCTGTTGCTTAATGATGCTCTAGCATGCTCTAGCATGCTATGGCAGGCTCTGGTGTTCATGTGCTCATTAACTGTTGGTCAGTATATGATGTAATTGTTGCCTGTGCCATGTTGTTACTTGATTCTATGTATGTGTGTGGCACAGATTAGTGCAAGTGCTTGCTCAAGCATCTGCTGACACTTGCAGTGATCCATTGGATCATTAGCATGGGTCTATTTTATGATGTACTTGTTAATCTCAATTATCTATGTTGCTTTAATTAATTCAGTGGATAATTGATGTGAACTATACGATGATGATCATCACGAGTTGGTTGGATTAGGCTAGATGGATGCCCACGAGTGATTGGGAACCCTAGCCCTTCTTTGAACCCAATCGGGGTGATGATATATGCATTTGGCTTGTTGGTGTGGTTGATCTAGGGTTTGAGGTGACCTCGGCAGTAGTCTTGTACTGCCCTAGGGTAGCTCCCCTATTTGTTGGCTGGTCTGTGATTTGATGGATAACTCACTGGAAGTAACCATGTTGGTTTTCCAGTACCTTTACTGTTGACAACAAAAATAGACAGGATATGTCTAATATCTGATGGCTTGCTTGGCTTTAGGTGCTAGATGATTTTGGAATGGCTAGTTAGGGATTAATCCAGGTTGGATTTCTCTGGTATGTCATCTTGTTGACATGCCAATGTTCCCCTTGGAAATCTCCCATCTGTCTGTTCTCTAGTTTGCTTGCACCAAAAGGCTTAGTAGCCAAATGATGATGCAAACGAGGGTTTCATACCCACTTTGCTTACGTGATGCAAGTGTATGCTTATTTATGAGCAAAACAGAGTTTTGCTCGAGGTTGATCTTGTTTATACCTCACTCCAGCTCCTAGATAGTTTGTTGGTGTAGAGGATTGCTTCGTGTTGTTCTTGTGGTTGATTACTTGCCCTGCTCCTCCCGGTGAGCTTGATTCGATCTTGTGGTGAGTTAGCTGGTTGAACAGCGAGTGGCTGTTCATGTGTTCTTGTGTTCTTGGTGACTTACCCCGTTGTCTGTCGATGAATGATCTAGGGTTCACTCGTTGGAGAGGCTTTTATATGATCTCCCTCTCCTTCTGCGGTCGACAACAAGGCTCGGCAGCCTGCTGGTGACTCACCAGCTGTGTGTGTGTGGTGTGCTGCATGCACACTGCTGTGTGAGCAGCCTATGTGTGTGTTTGTGCACCTGATACTCTGAACTTGGCTTGGAGATGATCAGCTCGGCAGAGTTGATCCATATCCCCAATTTTTCCTTTCTTTCTAACCTGCCAAGTGGCTATGCCACTTGGCATAACTTGTTTTTGATGTGTTTATGTGCAGGTTCAATATGATGATCAAATGGGCAAGATGATCTTCAATCTCAAGATTAGATGATATTCACATTGTAGTATTTAGGATAGATTCATACTTGTACTTTTCTTTTTATTTTCTTTTATTTTACAATTTCACCAATTCTTGTAATGTGTTGTAAAATTCATTTATTTCCATTATGAATATTGTAAAGACAATGTATCTTGTGTGTTAATCAATAAATCTCAAAGTTTTCTCTAATGAGCTTTATTTTACTTTAATTACTTATATTGTTTATAATTTATATTTTACTTAATGAATTTCCTCACAATTGAATTTATGAGATATTTGTTTGATGTTTGAATCTGAAATTCAAATTCAACTTAGGTTTGAATTCAATCATGCAACTTAAGTTAGGATGCAAACTCTCCCCTCTCTTCTCAAAACCCTAATTTAATTAGAAAGAAGCAAGTTTGTCACACTCTCGAAACCCTAACCCTGTAAGGTGTCGAGAGAGAAACTTGTTCCCCTTTCGATGCAGTTTTTGTTTAAAAGCGCGAAATTTCCCCGTAAATTACAATGCAATGCACATCCCTTTCTAAAATCTACCCCTCGATCGTCTCTAAACCTGGGACATTACAGCCTTTCCCCCTTAAAGAAAACTTCGTCCCGAAGTTGTGGTTGTAATACCTGAACAGCTCGGGGTATGTTTTCCTCAGGTCTTCCTCTTTTTCCCAGGTGGCTTCCCTCTCGGGGTGATGCTTCCATTGTATCTTGCAATACTTGATCGCTTTATTTCTGAGTTGTTTCCAGCTTTCCTCGAGAATCTTGGCTGGTTTCTCGATGTAAGTCAAATCTGGTTGTAACTCTAGCTCAGCATGTGATATTGGCTCATCTGGGGTCTTTAAGCATTTCCTGAGTTGCGACACATGGAATACATTGTGAACTTGTGCTAGCCTTCCCGGTAGATCCAATTCAAAGGCTAAACCTCGGTTCTGACTCAGTATCTTGAAAGGTCCGATGTATCTAGGACTGAGTTTTCCTTTTACTCCAAACCTCTGGAGTCCTTTCATCGGGCTCACCTTAAGATATACCATGTCTCCAACTCGTGGCTCCCAAGTTTTCCTCTTCTGATCGGCGTAACTCTTTTGCCGACTTTGGGCTATTTTCAGCCTGTCTCTGATAATGTCAATGATTTGTTGTTTTTCCTTGACATAATCAGGGTTGAACTCCTTGCTTGCTCCAGCTTCATACCAACATATCGGTGATCTACACTTTCTTCCATAGAGAGCTTCAAATGGTGCCATCTTAATGCTACTTTGATAGCTATTATTATATGAAAACTCTGCTAGTGGTAAGTGCTCCTCCCATGATCCTCCGAAGTCTAGGGCACAAGCCCTAAGCATATCCTCTAGGATCTGGTTAGTTCTCTCTGTTTGTCCTCCTGTCTGAGGATGATAGGCGGTACTATAGTCTAACTTGGATCCTAAAGCTTCGTGTAGTTGCTTCCAGAATGCTGATGTGAACACGGATCCTCGATCCGATACTATATTTTTAGGTACTCCATGCTTACTCACGATCTCTTTGATGTAAAGATCGATGAGTTTCTCTCCTTTATCCTGCTGATTTACCGCTAAAAAGTGGGCGCTCTTCGTCAACCGGTCCACGATTACCCATATCATGTCCTTCTTTTTATTAGTCATGGGTAGTCCGGTGATGAAATCCATCCCTATTTCTTCCCATTTCCACTCGGAAATAGGTAAAGGTTGTAACTTCCCTGCCGGACTGCGGTGTTCGGCCTTCACTCTACGGCAGGTATGGCATTCGCCACATATTGTGCTATCTCCCTCTTCATATTATTCCACCGAATAGTTCCTTTAAGTCCATGTACATCTTTGTACTTCCCGGATGTATTGAATATGGTGTTTGATGAGCTTCCCGGAGTATTACTTCCTTAATTTCAGCAATATCCGGAACGCAAATTCTTTTCTGGAACCATAATGATCCAGACTCTCCGCGGTGAAATTCTGATGGTCTTCCCTCATCTATTCTTCTCATCTCCTCCACGATGAATGGATCGTCCAGCTGACCCATCATTATCTCATTCTTCGAGTTGACATTCAACTCATCGGCTACTTGCAACGCCGATAATCCTTCATGGGCTTCCTTCTCCCAAAGTTGTATTTGGGCTTGACTTATTTCCTTCCTCAACTCCGGTGATATTTCTTGTTCCACTCCGCCAGTGCTCTTCCTACTCAAGGCATCTGCTACAACATTGGCCTTTCCTGGAGTGTAGTTGATTGTCAGGTCATAATCCTTGATTAATTCTAGCCATCTTTTACGCCTCATGTTGAGTTCCTTCGAGTGAAGAAATATTTGAGACTCTTGTGATCCGTATAGAGCTCACACTTAGCTCCATAGAGAAAATGTCTCCATGTTTTGAGTGCAAATACGACTTGCTGCTAATTCCAAGTCATGTGTTGGATAATTCACTTCATGAGGTCTGAGTTGTCTCGATCCATAAGATATCACTTTTCTATCTTGCATGAGTACACAACCCAATCCATGTTTGGATGCGTCACAGTACACGGTGTAATCTTTACCAACTTCCGGAACTGCTAACACCGGTGCCGTGGTGAGTTTCTCTTTTAGTGTTTGAAAACTCTTCTCACACTCCTCTGACCATACGAATGGTGTGTTCTTCCTTAGCAACTTTGTCATTGGTCCTGCTATCTTAGAGAATCCTTCAATGAATCTCCGATAATAACCTGCCATTCCTAGGAATCCTCGGATTTCTGTGACAGTCTTGGGTGCTTCCCATTCTAGAACTGCTGCTACCTTACTCGGGTTAACAGCGATTCCATCTTTGCTAATGACATGACCAAGAAATTCCACTTGATCTAGCCAAAATTCACACTTACTAATTTTGGCATAAAGTTGATGTTCCCTTAGTGTTTGCAACACTAACCTCAAATGTTCGGCATGTTCTGCCTTGTTCTTGGAATATATCAGAATATCATCGATAAATACGATGACAAACTTGTCTAGATATGGCATGAATATCTTATTCATGAGATTCATGAATATTGCTCGGGGCATTGGTTAATCCAAATGGTACTACAAGATATTCATGATGTCCATATCTTGAAACAAATGCAGTTTTCGGAACGTCTTCCTTCTTGATCTTTATCTGGTGATAACCGGATCTTAGATCAATCTTGGAAAAGACTCCCGCTCCTCTAACTTGATCAAATAGATCTTGTATTCTTGGAAGTGGATACTTGTTCTTGATTGTGACGTTGTTCAGATTCCTGTAGTCTCCGCACATCCTTCTTCCTCCATCCCTTTTATCTACGAAGATCACGGGTGATCCCCATGGTGAAACACTCTCTTGAATGAATCCCTTTTGTTCTAAGTCATCCAGTTGCTCCTTAAGTTCTTTCAACTCCTTGGGCCCCATCTTGTATGGTGCCTTAGCAATTGGAGCTGTTCCTGGAATTAGGTCGATAGTGAATTCTATCTCCCTATCTGGTGGCATACCAGGTAATTCCGCAGGAAATACATCCTGGAATTCATTTACTACAGGTATATCCTCTAACTTCACCTCTTTCATACTGTTCAGCTGTAGCTCAACTTCGATCTGGGTATGTTTGTCTCCTTGGTAGATCATTCTACTTCCATCGGGGCTTTTCAAAGACACCGTCTTGCTCACACAATCGATCAATGCTCCATTAGCTTCCAACCGAGTTCATACCAAGAATGACATCAATGTCCTTCATTGGTAGAATGAACAGGTCCGCGTCAAACGCGCACTTATTGATCATAATGACTTGTTTTTGTTTGGCATGGGTTACTACTATCGTTCCCCCCGCAGAAAGTATGGTTATGGGTGTATCTAACTTAGTGCAACTAATCCCATGTTTGATGATGAATTGTTGAGAAATGAATGATGTAGTTGCACCAGTATCAAAAAGTACTTTGCCGGGATGAGTGAGTATCCGGAGCGTACCTATCACCGCCTGGTCGAGTTGACCACCTCCTCCGGACTAGTGCGGTTCAGCTTGCCGAAGGGCTTCTTATTCTTCCAGCTCCCTCCGGTGTTTCCTCGATTTCCTCCTCCTCCAGATTGACCTCCTCCGAGTGTTTCTCTTGGGGCGGTCCTTCGAGCATGTGCCCCTCCTGGCGACAACCAAAGCATATAATCCTTGGTTTCTTGCAATCCTTGGCGAAATGCCCTGTGAGTCCACAACTCCTGCAAACGCTTTGATTTGCAGTCTGAAATGCCTGATTCTTCCTACTACCGTAGTAGTTGTTGTTGTTGTTGTTGTATCTTGGCTTGAAGCTCAAGCTGGTATTGGGCTTGTTACTAACAAACCTCTTAGGCTCAAACTTGGCCTTCTTCCTCTTCTCCTCTTGTAACTGTTTGAAATCATCTTCTAGAGTGATGGCTGCATCCACCAACTCTTGAAACTCCGTTGCTCTCATCATACGGAGCTGTACCTTGAACTGGGGACTTAACCCCCTCAGAAATCTCTTTTTCTTCTTGTCCTCGCCTCCTCGGTGTTGACTTCTTCAACAGCATACCGGGACAGTTTAGAGAACTCCCTGACATAGGTCAGGATTGCCTTGTCCTTCTGCTCGAGACTTTCAAATTCTCGACGCTTCAGCTCCACTATACTTTCAGGGACATTGGATTCCACTGAACTTCCTTGCGAACTCCTCCCATGTGAATACCTTTCCAGCCGGATATACGGCTACAATGTTATCCCACCATGATGCGGCGGGTCCACACAACAAGTGTGTAGCATAACGGACCTTCTCCTGGTCATTGCATCCAACAGTGTTGAGCTTTCGCTCAGTGTCCATGAGCCAGTCTTCCGCGTCCATTGGCTCGGGCGCGTATGCAAAAGATATAGGCTTAGTGTTTTGGAAGTCTGCTAGTGTGACTCCCGGGTTCTCAGGTCTCTCCACCTTGTTTTGCTGCAGCAAATCATGGAAAAATTTGTTCTGCTGCTCCAGTGTTACACGCTGTCGCTCCTCTACCAGCTGCATGTACTGGATAAAGTTTTGCTGCGTCATGGGTGGTGGTGGTGGTAACTGATCTCTGGCTGCTCCCTCAGCCTCCTCCTTTTGTTTGGCTTCGCGCTCCATGCGCTGCGCTTCGGTCTCCTCTCCTAACGTTCCCGACATAACCCCCTAGTTCTGCAACACAATATGATACTCATAATTACTCCATGCGCAAGTTTTCTGAGCTCAACATTGTGCACAGAACTAGTCATGCAATGGAAATCAAGAAGCAAATCCAAATCATACAAAACATATACCCTGTATATACATACATAAGTGGTCTTATTACAATAATCAAGTCGATGTGAGTATGCAAACTCACTTATTAAAGTATATGTACAAATTTCTACAAAATATTACACTCTACAATACACGTGGTACTTGTGTATTGTAGCTTTGCTTCCATTGGTAGTCTCTAGACGTTCTTCACTCCCGATACATTCCAGGCTTCCATCCGGTCGAACGTGTCGTTCTCCTGACAAAACCTGGAACATAAGGTCTCCCCGTTGGCTGATAATCGGAATCCGATGATGATCCTAGGGCGAAATCAGTGTTCACGAACTGATCATTCAGTGCGTCATAATCCACCCAACGGGTGTACTCCCCTATACCTATACCATAGGTATTTCCTATATTCGTATCCGACTCAACCTGTGTCGGATACCCTCCAACTTCCTCCTCATTCCACGGGTAACTCTGATGCTGGGACGTGGCATCTTCATTCATCTCCCCATCATAATATGCGGTGGTACTATGAGTTCCCATATCCGATCCCCAACGCCAACCCCTGGAATTCTCGATAGGAGTCTCGGAACGCTGGTTGTTTCCGGATTCCTCTCCGCCTTCGTATCCCCCATAGGAACTACCCGGATAGTTCCCGGGTGTAACAGTGTAGGTTCACGTGCAAGTGGATCAATGCGATGTAGTCACCAGCTGAATAAACTGGTGTGTGCACCACATTCTCCATAGGTTCTTTCCCCCTACTCTCCTCCTTGGGTTCAGTGAATTCCTCAAGCATCGTATCAATTGCTCCTATCTGATGATGATTCAACTGAAAGAGTAATGATATGAAGTTACGGCTATTGTCCATGTATTTGGCTGCTTCGGCTGGTTTGCTTTTGGCATATTTGAAATGGTTCAGCATGGGATCATTGTCCTCCTCCATATGAGGAATGTGTGTAAATTCGGAACCCATAAGCTCTTTCGTCTTATGCTCCCGAATATCGGTTATGGCTCTCATAACAGCTATATGGTAAGCTGTATTGGTTGTCCTTGCTTCCCAGCTGGCATGACTACGCTCATTCCCAAAGATTCGGGAAGTCGCAGTCCTACCCGCACTTGGCCAACACCGGACCATCATAGAACATGTATTTCTTTATCGGAATCTGGGGATCGCACCCAAATTCCAGTAACATGGCTCGTAAGATATCTGCAAGTCCTCCTTGGTACTCGTTCAGTGTGGAATCCATAACTTTCACGTTTCTTCCCGGTCGTGAACTTGCCATGTTGGCTGTAGAAATTGAAAGATTATGAGATTAGTAATAATGCATCATAATAGAGATAATAAAGAATTATCGCACTAAAAGATATGGTTGTTGTATTCTCAATTGAATATACACCATATTTTTAGAGAATTCTTTACTAATCCTATTTGACTCCTAACGTTTGGTCCCATTTACTAGGTTGCAACCTAAGGTCAAAGCTTTTGCTCTGATACCAACTGTGGTGACCACGCATACCACTGCATGTTGTAGTATGCCGGTCGTTGATATAACATTCACGAAGTACCATTCCGCAAATATTACATCCCTCGAGTAGTACAACGGAACATAGCGAGGTCCATAACTCATTCATTGATTATTACAACTATCATACACATGTCAACTTGGAGCTCCTCTTGGGTCCTAAGAGGAATACTCCTGGGTTCGAGGCGAACCCAACTTAACTTACAATACTAGAGTCTCATTAAACTAAACATTTATTTCATCGAGCAGCTAAATACTAAGAGTTCGGGCTGCTCGGTTACTACTACTATCGGTTATCTCTAGGCTTGATCTCCTCCGGAAGCCTCCCGGATCCGTAGACTATGAGATAGTCTACGCCTTCAACTCCTCCTGAGAGGTCTGGTTCCTCGTAGCCGATGATCTCGGCTCCTTCATTGTTGTCGTAGTCCTCCTCCAGACGATTCAGACAATTTAAGCATGGGATTTAAGAGTGGTATGAGTACGAGCGTACTCAACAAGTTCATTATAGATAAGAGGTGTTTAATGCACTAGCTACGATATTAGACCAGAAAGTCTAATACCAATGCAAGTTTTGGTAAACATTTCTTCAAGAGATTGCTTTTATTCCAAAGAGCTATGTCCGTCGGCCTTCACCGGTTTACTAGAACTTCATGGAGCTCCTTTCCGGCCGCGTTCGCAGTTCCTTATCCCGGAACGAGGGAGTGACAGGTCACGATTCTTTACACTCTGCAGAGGTGTGTTGCTTTACCCATAAGAGATCTTAACCTTGGTGCCAACCGGGCAGCTTTCCCGTCCACACTTCCTTCGGTGTGAGGCCCGGTATAAGGTCTAGCCAATCATGTTCCTCCGCTACCTCGAACACCCACCCTTTGTTGCATGCCCCGACCCTGGGTCCACGTCGGTCCCATTATTCCTGTAGATTTCAAGGTGGACCCCGACCACGACAACGAGTGCTGGGCTCTACCATACACTCCTACGCCGGTAGCCGCAACCCATCCTAGACCGCAATACCGTGGGGACTTAGGACTCCCCAGCCTCACCATCTTGCTCCTTCGGGCGACAAGTGTACTACGGACTATGCCGTGGGGACTTAGGACTCCCCAGCCTCACCAGCTTGCCCCCTTGGATTACAAGTGTACTACGGTAAAGCGCATCCGTTGATGAACGAGAGGTGGAAACACTTTTGACTACTCCGTCCCACTCCGGATCTTATGGTTAACACGGGTATTACGGCACAAGAATCACTGGCGACATTTGTTGTTTAATCCTAGATGGATATAAACCCGTGCAATGGAACCTCCACCATATCAACACAATCCATGGTTCCATTGCCCACCACATAGTCATATTCATAGTTATGAAAGTAGTGGTTTTGGTTTTTATGCAGTAGTGATAACCATAATACTTTGCAAGTAATTTGCTAGAAATACTCAAATGACATGAGCAAGTGATGAACTTGCCTGAACACTGCAAAGTTTTGCAGTTGGAAGGTGTGGACTGACCCTTGTCCTTTTTCTCTGAAAAATAGCATCATTGTCCGATAAGGGCAATGGTTAAAGAAGCAATTATGCATGATTCCATTTTTAGGGTTTGTTCCCCCCTTCCGATGTCGTGATTATTTCATGTAAGAGGTTGATACTAAGAATAATTTGAGGATACTTGATTTAAAGTAAAATACAACCTTGAAATGTTGTCAAGGTGTTTTTAAAGTCCAAATACATTAATGGACTTATTTTCATTATAGAAAATTAGGTATGTGATTTAAATGATTATTTAAATCATCAAAATAAGACTTATTCTTAATTGTCTTCAAAAATTCTCTTTGATATTTTATTTATAATAGAGAATTTTATGCTTGATCCTATTTTCATATTTTTAAGTTATTTTTAAGAGCTTTTAATAATTTTCCATTGAATTTCAAAGTTTCATGTTTTTATGGAATTATGAAAAGTCCTATTTGCCCCTGGGCCCACTCGTCGGTGGAACCCAGTGGGTTAGGTCGAACCGACCGACCCTGGTCCGGCTCGACCAGCTCCACTCCTCTCTCTCCCTCTCACGCGCGACGAACCCTAACCCTAATCCCTCTGCGGCGATTCGCGTCGCCACCGCCGTCGCCGCTCGATCCGGCGAGCTCCGCCGGGCCGGCCCCCGCCATGATGCACAATCGACGCGCCTCACGACGGCGGTCATCTTCATCCGCGTCGATCTAGAGCGGTGCTGCTCCAGCTCGTCTTCGACCTCCCTTGCGGCGGCTAGGGTTACGGGATCGTGGTGATCCCGTCGCTCACTGGGCTCCAGGCGCGGTGGCGCCGCCGTGGGCCTCGCCACGGTGGTGTGGGGCGCTACGGCGCTTGTCGGCGCATGGCCTGGCCTGGCCAGGTGCTACCGAGCACTCGGCGCGCGCCGCCGTGGCCGTCATGGCCGCATCTGCTCGTCTGCTAGCCCGGGTATGTGCGCCACCTCCTGCTCTCTCTCTCTTTGCTCGTTCTACTCCTTCCCTTCCTCTTCTCCGTCTAGCTCGATCTCGCGGCTTGCCGGTGCCTCATAGAGGTGCGGCCATGCCGTGATGCTTGCTTCGCTGTTCGCTCGTGCTTGTTTTGCTGCTTCGCTACCCTAGCTTGGGTTGCTTCGTGCTACTCTGTTCTTGCTCAATTGCTTGCTGATGCGACTTATGAATTATTGCTCCTGAGCATGATGTGGTGCTCTGTGTAATCTAGTGATTCCTACTGATTCTCTGTATAAAATTCCTCTCCTGTATATGCCATAGATCACTACTAGGAAAAAGGCTATAGTTGGAGGCAGAGGGTACCGGCGCACCACCATGGACACGCGCCGGTGACATGTGTTGCCGGCGCACCTATTTTCAGACGCGCCGGGGATGGGGGCCTTCTGCCGGCGCACCGGGGGAGCAGGCTCGCCGGCGCTATTTCCTGGCATGGCCCCGGCCGATTCGGGCCAGGCCCAAGAATCATTGCCGGCGCACCGGCCCAGGGGTGCGCCGGTGGCAAATTTGCTATTGCCGGCGCACCCCTGGGTCGGTGCGCCGGCAATGATTCTTGGGCCTGGCCCGGGGGTGATATAGCCGAAAGGGCTATGTGCTGTCGGCGCACCCATGCCCTGGTGCGCCGGCAGTAACTCAGGCGGTTATTTCTGCTCAACAACCACTCCCCCACTACTACCACTCCACTCCTCCACACAAACCCGAGCCTTCTCCCAACCCAGCTCATTTTTGCCCATTTCTATCCCCAATTTCACCAATTTCACCAAACAAAATCATATTTTTTGAGCAAATCTTCCCTTCCTACATGCATCTCCCACATCCCCCTATGTAGATCTAGATCTACTATCCCGCATTGACCGCTCAATCTAGATCTAGATCTAGAAAGTCGGCTTTCATACGCCGTGGTAGCGGCGCGACGTCTCCATCTTGTTGACGAGTATATCAAACCAATAGGTGATTAATGAACAAATTGAGGAATGAAATCAACGTATATTGGACATTAATTTGAAGCAAAGCTTGTGTGTGGCATATATATATATATATATGGTGTGTTTGTGCTTGTGCTTGTGTGTGTTGGCGTTGAAAATGAGTTGCCAATGTTGCGCCGAAATGTTGATTCTTTAAGTTTCCGTTTCGGCACATTTCTGGCACTCCTATGTCCTACCGTGTAGGAAGGTCATGCCGAAATTTTCCGTGAAAACTACCGACGGATGCATGGTTCTAATGAATTATGTAATCTTACCATGCAGGCGATAATGGTTATCGAGATGAGTGAAAGCATCGTGATGAGATATCCGAAACACGCGATCATCGACATGTATGAAAATAACCGCACGGAGGTATTGTGTCCGTGCCGGGAGATGCAAACGAGGGAAATGGTTTGACCCGTATTCAGGCAAATTGCGGGGGCACCTGCTCACTAATGGTTTCATGCATGGACACACTCAATGGATGAGTGATGATGGCGCGGAGGTCAATGGGGCGACGGCAGCAGGTGGTAAAAATGGCCGGCAAGAAGGAGGGCATCATGATATTGATGACGATGAAGAGTTTGTCGCACAGGACGATAACCTTGACGACGACAATAACCTTGACGACGACAATGACCTTGACGACGACGAAGAGGTGCCGCTAGCTTCAGTCGTGCGGGACCCTCATCTTCAAGATTTGCTTCTCGAAAAGACGAAAGGCGCCAAGCGGAAATCAAAGCTTGAGCAACTCGAGATAGACTCGAATACTCCGTTGTACGACTCGGGTCGCGGGTTGGGGGAGTCTCGCTTGAGAGTAGCTCTCGATGTGCTCGCAGATGAAGGCGAAACACGGATGGACGGACACAAGCGTCGACGACATCCTGGAATACGTGAAAGATCTCCTTCCTGCCGGGAACACGTGTCTCGGTAGTCTAGCCGAGGCCAAGAGAATCACGTGCCCTCTCGACTTACCCCACGAAAAGTATCACGCCTGCATCAACGACCGTATCATGTATCGCAAGGAGCACATGGACAAGACCAAATGTCCTGTGTGTGAAGCTGAACGGTACAAGAAAGGGAAGAAGAAAGCTCCTCGGAAAGTTGTGTGGTACTTCCCGCTCGCCCCCGGCTTCAACGGTTCTACGCGGACCGCAAGGAAGCAAAGCTCATGCGCCGGCACGCGAAAGAAAGGAGGCAGTGTTGAATGATAAAGAGCGGATTGAGCACCCGGTCGTCGACGCACCCTTCGGATGCAAGCCGGTGGAAAGCATTAGACAATGAATTCGGAAGTTTTGGGGCAGATCCCGAAACATCAGGTTGGGTGCGAGCACGGACGGATTCAATCCGTTCGGAAACCGGAGCAGCACACATAGCACATGGCCCGTGTTTGTATGGATCTACAACCTCCCGCCCTGGCTGTGCATGAAGAGGAAGTACATACGGATGAGTATGCTAATTCAAGGGCCGACACAGCCAGGAAACGATATCAACATGTATCTCGAACTATTAAAGGAGGAGCTTGAAACGTTGTGGGCGGAGGAAGGGGTAGATACATGGGACACCGTCGCGGAAGAATATTTCCCTTTGAGAGCCGCGTTGATCACGACGGTGCAGGACTACCTCGGATACGGTTACATTTCGTGCCGGGTGTGCCATGGACACAAGGCATGTGTCGGTGCATGGAAGAGACGATGTTTTTGCAGCTTGGTAAGGATCCCGGCTCTTCGAAAACAGTTTACATGGGGCATCGAAGGTGGCTACGGAAGACCGACCCGTGGAGAAAGCGTGGAGATCTGTTCGATGGTACAAATGAACCCCGAGGACCTCCACGTAAGAAGAGCGGCGAAGAGATCGATACATTACTGAAAGGTTGGAAGGAGTGCCCTGCGCCGGGAAAGATTCGTCAAAAGCCCGGAGAGAAGAAGAAGAAAAAGGAAACGACGCCGCTCATTGGTGTATGGAAAAGGAGGTCCGTGTTTTGGGACTTGCCGTACTTGGAAAATTCTCGATACACCTCACTGCCTTGATGTCATGCATATTACAAAGAACGTGTGCGAGAGCTTGCTTGGCACTCTTCTCTACATGCCGGACCGGACCAAAGATGGGCCGAAAGCAAGACACGACCTGAAAGTTTTGGGCATCAGGGAAGAGCTTCAGATCCCGCCGGCCCAAGAGGGACAGTCGGAGGAGGAGGCGGACGGCGGTCAGAAGCGCAAAAGGATTAAGCAGCCAGACTATTACTGCCCCCCCTCCTGCTTCACTTTTAGTCCGGCCGAGGTCGATCAATTTTTCAATTGCCTTCTAGGAGTCAGAGTGCCCTTCGGTTACTCCGGGCTAATAAGCAGATACATGGACCCCAAGAAACGAAACTTCAGCGGCATGAAGTCTCATGACTGTCATGTGATGATGACGCAGATTCTTCCGGTTGCAATCCGAGGTATAATGGATGACCATGTCCGTGCAACGCTGACCGGGCTCTGTAACTTCTTCGACGTCATAACTCGGAAGTCGATAAGCGTGAAGAAACTCGCAAGGCTCCGAGGAAGAGATCGTGGTGATCCTATGTGAGATGGAGATGTACTTCCCGCCTGCATTCTTTGACGTGATGGTCCATCTGTTGGTCCATATCATGGATGATATCGTCGATCTAGGGCCGGCATTCTTACACAACATGATGCCGTTTGAAAGAATGAATGGGGTCATTAAAGGATACGTTCGTAACAGGTCACATCCGGATGGAAGCATCGTACGGGGCTGGCTCACCGAAGAGTGCATCTCTTTACGCACGAATTATCTAGACATCGAGGACCCTGTTGGTTTGCCTCAAAACAAGCACCTCCGCGAGGTTCGAGGGAGTAGGCCACAAAAATGGAAGGAAGGAACTGCACGTGCACATGTCCGGTCGGGCTTCCGACTTTGACGAGGCCAACTTAGTAGCGCTACAACACATTGACTTGATCGATCCTTGGTTGAAAGAGCACAAAACCATGATAGAGAACAGTGGCAAGCCGATGATGACGGAAGCAGAAATATACAGAGAGCACAACTCCTCTTTCGCGCGCTGGTTCAAAGACCACATTGATGCTAATCCCCCACCAATGGATTCGACAAGGATAAACTAGTATTGGCCTTGTCACATGGCCCCGCGCCCAACATCATGACTTACCAAGCGTACGATATCAACGGGTACACATTCTACACGGAAGAAAAAGACAAGAACAAGTGTTTACCGAACTCGGGGGTAACGATGGATTCTCGAACGGGTGACGTAAAGACTAGATACTACGGAAGAATCGAGGAAATCCGGGAGCTTAACTACGTTGGGGAGAAAGTGCCGATGTTCCGTATCGGATGGGCTAAGAGCGTCGAAAAGAAGACCGGTATTTCACCACCATGTTTCTACCCGAAGCCAACAAATCAAAGTCCACGAACGCCACCGCGCGAGAATGAGCCATGGGTGCCGGCGAGAACACGTGCACCAATGCTTCTTCATAACCGACCCATCCAGGCCTAGCCGTGTTATCGTGAGGAGAGGCAAGAGGACCATCGTCGGAATGGATGGAGTCGCCAACGAGGAAGACTTCGAAGGACAAGTCGGAGACCCAATGATGGAAGAATCCGAGGACGAAGAGACAACATACACCACAAGAAGAAGCGAGGACCACGCTACCGAGGTCGGGTCGACCCTTCAAAAGAAGAAGTCACGACACGGGGCTAAATTATTCAACGACGAGCAAGAAAAGCAAGAAGAAAGCGAAACACTCTTCTCAATCGATGATGTAAAACTTTATTTGCAATCTATAACTCATATTTTGTGTAATTCATAACTACTCATATGGTCATGGCCAATATTTTATGTATGAATAATTAATATTGTGTTCGTCAATATTGTATGCATGCATGTATATAACTCATATTTTTTGCAATGCATAACTCATATTGCTTGGTTATTATCTTGAAAAGAGAAGGAAATAAAATATTATAGGATTTGTGGGAAAAGAAAAGAAACATAAAAGAAAGTGAAAAGAAATAAAGAAAAGAATAAAAATAAAAGAATAAAAAGAAAGTGAAAAGAAATAAAGAAAAGAATAAAAAGAAATGGCCAGCCAGGTTGGGGGACAAGTCCCGGGTATAGCTGGGCTCACCTTATTGCCGGCGCACCACATGTTTGGTTCGCCGGGGGTATAGTTGTCCCCGGCGAACCAAACATGTGGTGCGCCGGCAATAAGGTGAGCCCAGCTATACCTGGGACTTAACCGCTGCGCGTGCTATCTTTCTCCCTTTCCCCATTCTCATCACGAACCCTAGCTAGCCCCCGTGCCGCCGAGAGGAGGAGAACGCCGCCGCGAGGAAGAGAACGCCGTCGCCGAGAGGAGGAGGTGTCGCGCGGGCCACCGTCGCCGACGAGGAGCAATCGCCGACTCCGCCTCCGCCTCCAGGGCCCCTCGATTCCAGCTCCAGGGCCGCCTCCGCCTCGTCCCCCTACAACCTCAAGGTACCTTTTGTTTGGTCGCTGGGATCGCTCGCTCGATCTACCTGCGATTCCTTGCCTAACGCAATTTTGCTTGATTGTTTCACATAGCCGCCAAATCCATATAGCCGCCTAGTTTGGATCAGAAAACCGAGTAGGTGTGTATGCAGTACTCTCTCGTTGAATTGCTGAATAGTATGCGCCATAAGTCGATCTGCTGGGTTAAAAATTGAACTACATCGCTAGAGTGTTGCCATGTTTTATTGGGATACATGATGTGATAGTGCTGGTTCTGCTACTAAATTTTGTGTATCACATAGGATGGGCTGGGGATCCGACCATGTTGTGTAACTAAGCATATACCGATGGTATGCATAATTGAACCTGCCAATTTCTGAAACAATTGACAAGTCCTGTAGCAGTTCGGTGAAAGGTTGCTCAACTGAATTTGTAGTACATGCCATAGCCCATAGGTAGATGCTTATTTGTTAGAGGGACAATTCAACTCGACTCATGTAGATTTGGAGTTACTTTTTCTCGTATGTTGTTAGCTGCCGGTGCATCTGTACTTGTGAAATCTATGGTTAGATCTTATTCTGTTAGAGGCTACACGAAATTTGTGCTCGGTAGGTTTGCTTTAAAAGTATCACTCTGTTTTAATTTGCTAAAACGGCTTACGTTATGGAACAGAGGTAGTATGTTTAGGGTCTAATGGACTGGGTAATATTTACTATTGCTTATTACAATAAGCACATGAGTTCTGCACCCTCATCGTCGTGCACCCGCAACACTCGCATGCAGTCTATCTCGACTCGGGTAGGGACCGCAAGAAAGACTACTCCCACATCAGGGCCCTTCTCAATGATGCTCTCACCGGCTTCGCCAACAAGGCGAGGCCCCCTCAAAGTAGAGAGGAAATCCCGAGGAGGCCTGGTCTTAACCCACACAACCAACTTCCCCGCCTCGGGCGATCGACGCCCGACAATGGGATGGACGCGTGGTACGCCATCCTTCGGATGCGAGGAGTACATAAAGTACGCAGATGACATGTTGCTGCCGGATAATCTCGAAACGAGGTTTGCAAACATGGCGGATGTCCCCGATAGAGAGATTAGAAAGAGCTGGGGTCGCATCCAGCGAGTTCATTTGCACGATAATCTCGCAGGATGTCAACAATAGGTACGGCGAGTTCTTCTACGGCTATGGTCTACCACCTAATGACGAGATAGACCTCCGCTTGGAGATGTCGCGTGATGAGAGGCCGTTCAACTCGCTTGAGGGCTGCCGTCCATTCCCCCTAGGCGTACAACCTGATCCTACGACGGGAACACTTGCTAAAGCTTGAACGATATGTCCTTGAACTTCCGTGCTTGTAATAATTGCTATATATTCCCATAGAATCGACTAGTTGCTTTTATTTAGTTGTATGAATGTGCATGTGAACATGTGTCCGTAGTTTCATTTACTTTGCTATATATTTCAAGATTATGGCGTACATAGCTTAATAATTATTTGCATTTACTCGACCACTACTTGCCTCGTATTTGGAGTTCGCCGATGATTAGAATGTTCGGTCAATCGTACACTCGGGGGTGGAGCCAATGAGCCTTGGTGCGACGGCCACAAGTATCAATCTATTGTGCATCCTACCTAGCCTCACTGACTCCATCCCTGGATGTTAATATTTGTTTCGACCGACAAAGTATGAGGCACGCTATTTAATTCGTACTACTTGTCTTCTATTTGAGTTCGCACTTCTTAATTGCATTGGCCGATGATTAAAATGTTCGGTCACTTGTACACTCCGGGGTGGGGCCGGTGAGGCTTGGTGTGATGGCCACAAATATCAATCTATTGTGCATCCTACCTAGCCTCACTGACCCCATCCCTGTATGTTATTATTTATTTCGACCAACAAAGTATGAGGCACATGCTATTTAGTTCATACTACTTGTCTCTTATTTGAGTTGGCACTTGTTCATTGCATTGGTACTAACGTTTTACTTGTCTTGTGAATGGAGATGCCGACGACATATGTCGTGTACAAGGGGAGGGTTCCTGGAGTCTACGACGGCCGGGAGGACTGTCGGAGACAGGTGCACCGTTTCAGCGGCAACGGCTACAAGGGATACCCCACTAGGGTGGAGGCGGAAGGAAGATACGCCCGTTATCTAGCGGGAGAGATGAGGGACATGAGGAGGAACCGGATGAAGACCATGGCCTTCGTGATGATGGTCATCATGACCATGTTGGTCATGTTCTATGTGATTCTAGTTTAGGTTAGGACCTACATTGTGAGGTGTATGACGATACTTGTGACGACTATGTACCAAGACTTCTAACTTTGTGAAACTTCGTCGTTCGGTGTTGCATATGCACATGTGTTGTATGAATCAACACATTCCGAAACGAGACTTGCGTATTTGTGTACGATACCAAAATGAAACTTGGCTCTCTATGTGCTTCTCATATTGCATGTAATACTTGTATAAATATGAACTGCGTTGTAAATATATACTTGCTGTCAAATATGTATTGTAATATGCTGGAAAAAAGCTGGAAAAAAGAATTTTCGAATTAATTGCCGGCGCACCTAAATGACATACTTGCCGGCGCACGTGGCATGCGCCGGTCTTGGAAGCACTACTGCCGGCGCACCTGATTGTGCGCCGGTGGAATACATCTTTGCCGGCGAAGCTTTGGTGGTGCGCCGGCAGTAGCTGACATATCGCCGGCGCACTGCCTGGTGCGCCGGCAGTGTCAATTTATCACCGGCGCGTTCGCACCGGCGGGCTCGTGGTGCGCCGGCAATGGGCCTTTTCCTAGTAGTGGATTGCTCTTGGCTTGATCATCCTGTGATGCTCCTTGCCTTTGGCAAGTGCCAGTGCTCCAGATGTGCTATTATATGTGCTCTAATCCCTGGACATGCTCAATTGAGCCTATCTGTTGCATTAACAACTCCATCCCTTGATGGAGTGCTTCTGGATACAATTATAATGCTCTATTCACTTATCCGTGATGCAATTGTTCAATTTACGTGGCTGATCTTATTGGCTGGTTCATGTGTTGATTATCTGTGGCCAATTAGATATATGGTCCTTGCTCTGTTGCTTAATGATGCTCTAGCATGCTCTAGCATGCTATGGCAGGCTCTGGTGTTCATGTGCTCATTAACTGTTGGTCAGTATATGATGTAATTGTTGCCTGTGCCATGCTGTTACTTGATTCTATGTATGTGTGTGGCACAGATTAGTGCAAGTGCTTGCTCAAGCATCTGCTGACACTTGCAGTGATCCATTGGATCATTAGCATGGGTCTGTTTTATGATGTACTTGTTAATCTCAATTATCTATGTTGCTTTAATTAATTCAGTGGATAATTGATGTGAACTATACGATGATGATCATCACGGTTGGTTGGATTAGGCTAGATGGATGCCCACAGTGATTGGGAACCCTAGCCCTTCTTTGAACCCAATCAGGGTGATGATATATGCATTTGGCTTGTTGGTGTGGTTGATCTAGGGTTTGAGGTGACCCTGGCAGTAGTCTTGTACTGCCCTAGGGTAGCTCCCCTATTTGTTGGCTGGCTGTGATTTGATGGATAACTCACTGGAAGTAACCATGTTGGTTTTCCAGTACCTTTACTGTTGACAACAAAAATAGACAGGATATGTCTAATATCTGATGGCTTGCTTGGCTTTAGGTGCTAGATGATTTTGGAATGGCTAGTTAGGGATTAATCCAGGTTGGATTTCTCTGGTATGTCATCTTGTTGACATGCCAATGTTCCCCTTGGAAATCTCCCACTTGTCTGCTTCTCTAGTTTGCTTGCACCAAAAGGCTTAGTAGCCAAATGATGATGCAAACGGGGTTTCATACCCACTTTGCTTCGTGATGCAAGTGTATGCTTATTTATGAGCAAAACAGAGTTTTGCTCGGGTTGATCTTGTTTATACCTCACTCCGGCTCCTAGATAGTTTGTTGGTGTAGAGGATTGCTTCGTGTTGTTCTTGTGGTTGATTACTTGCCCTGCTCCTCCTGGTGAGCTTGATTCAGTACTGTGGTGAGTTAGCTGGTTGAACAGCAGTGGCTATTCATGTGTTCTTGTGTTCTTGGTGACTTACCCTGTTGCTGTCGATGAATGATCTAGGGTTCACTATTGGAGAGGCTTTTATATGATCTCCCTCTCCTTCTCTGGTCGACAACAAGGCACGGCAGCCTGCCGGTGACTCACCAGTGTGTGTGTGTGGTGTGCTTGCATGCACACTGCTGTGTGAGCAGCCTATGTGTGTGTTTGTGCACCTGATACTCTGAACTTGGCTTGGAGATGATCAGCTCGGCAGAGTTGATCCATATCCCCAATTTTTCCTTTCTTTCTAACCTGCCAAGTGGATAGCCACTTGGCATAACTTGTTTTTGATGTGTTTATGTGCAGGTTCAATATGATGATCAAATGGGCAAGATGATCTTCAATCTCAAGATTAGATGATATTCACATTGTAGTATTTAGGATAGATTCATACTTGTACTTTTCTTTTTATTTTCTTTTATTTTACAATTTCACCAATTCTTGTAATGTGTTGTAAAATTCATTTATTTCCATTATGAATATTGTAAAGACAATGTATCTTGTGTGTTAATCAATAAAGCTCAAAGTTTTCTCTAATGAGCTTTATTTTACTTTAATTACTTATATTGTTTATAATTTATATTTTACTTAATGAATTTCCTCACAATTGAATTTATGAGATATTTGTTTGATGTTTGAATCTGAAATTCAAATTCAACTTAGGTTTGAATTCAATCATGCAACTTAAGTTAGGATGCAAACTCTCCCCTCTCTTCTCAAAACCCTAATTTAATTAGAAAGAAGCAAGTTTGTCACACTCTCGAAACCCTAACCCTGTAAGGTGTCGAGAGAGAAACTTGTTCCCCTTTCGATGCAGTTTTTGTTTAAAAGCACGAAATTTCCCCGTAAATTACAATGCAATGCACATCCCTTTCTAAAATCTACCCCTCGATCGTCTCTAAACCTGGGACATTACACTAGTTTTACTTTATTCGCTATCTTGTTTGCTATATCAAAAACACAAAAAAAATTAGTTACTTGTTTTACTTTACTTAATATCATGCATGTTTTTATTTCACTAGTTAAGCATAATGGAAAACAACAAAAATATGAGAGATCTTTATGAACTTTATCTTGAATTAGGACATGATGTGTTTGAAGAGAGAATTAAAAAACCCATGGAACTTTATATGCATGCTAATGGGAATGTTATTACTATGGATGCTTTGAACACCATTGTTGATAATGCTATGGAAAATTCTAATCTTGGGGAAGCTGGCTCTGATGAGCATGATCTTTTTAGTCCCCCAAGCATTGAGGAGAATTTTTTTGTTTTATGATTACAATATGCCTCCTATATATGATGATAGCCACTTTGTTGAATTTGCTCCCACTACAACTAATAAAATTGATTATGCTTATGTGGAGAGTAATAATTTTATGCATGAGACTCATGATAAGAATGCTTTATGTGATAGTTATATTGTTGAGTTTGCTCATGATGCTACTGAAAGTTATTATGAGAGAGGAAAATATGGTTGTAGAAATTTTCATGTTACTAAAACACCTCTCTATGTGCTGAAATTTTTGAAGCTACACTTGTTTTATCTTTCTACGCTTGTTGCATTATGCTTCTTGAACTTGTTTATTTACAAGATTCCTCTTCATAGGAAGCATGTTAGACTTAAATGTGTTTTGAATTTGCCTCTTGAAGCTCTCTTTTGCTTCAAATACTATTTCTTGCGAGTGCATCATCAAAACTGCTGAGCCCATCTTAATGGCTATAAAGAAAGAACTTCTTGGGAGATAACCCATGTGTTTTTTTTTACTACAGTATTTTGTTTTATATTTGAGTCTTGGAAGTTGTTTACTACTGTAGCAACCTCTCCTTATCTTAGTTTTGAGTTTTGTTGTGCCAAGTAAAGTCTTTGATAGTAAAGTAAGTACTAGATTTGGATTACTGCGCAGTTCCAGATTTCTTTGCTGTCACGAATCTGGGTCTACCTCCCTGTAGGTAGCTCAGAAAATTAAGCCAATTTACGTGCATGATCCTCGGATATGTACGCAACTTTCATTCAATTTGAGCATTTTCATTTGAGCAAGTCTGGTGGCCTAATAAAATCCATCTTTACGGACTGTTCTGTTTTGACAGATTCTGCTTTTTATTTCGCATTGCCTCTTTTGCTATGTTGGATGAATTTCTTTGATCCATTAATGTCCAGTAGCTTTATGCAATGTCCAGAAGTGTTAAGAATGATTGTGTCACCTCTGAACATGTTAATTTTTATTGTGCACTAACCCTCTAATGAGTTGTTTCGAGTTTGGTGTGGAGGAAGTTTTCAAGGATCAAGAGAGGAGTATGATGCAATATGATCAAGGAGAGTGAAAGCTCTAAGCTTGGGGATGCCCGGTGGTTCACCCCTGCATATTCTAAGAAGACTCAAGCGTCTAAAGCATCCCCTTCTTCATCGACAACATTATCGGGTTCCTCCCCGAAACTATATTTTTATTCCGTCACATCTTATGCACTTTGCTTGGAGCGTCGGTTTGTTTTTGTTTTTGTTTTGTTTGAATAAAATGGATCCTAGCATTCAATTTGTGGGAGAGAGACACGCTCCGCTGTAGCATATGGACAAGTATGTCCTTAGGCTCTACTCATAGTATTCATGGCGAAGTTTCTTCTTCGTTAAATTGTTATATGGTTGGAATTGGAAAATGCTACATGTAGTAATTCTAAAATGTCTTGGATAATTTGATACTTGGCAATTGTTGTGCTCATGTTTAAGCTCTTGCATCATATACTTTGCACCCATTAATGAAGAAACACTTAGAGCTTGCTAATTTGGTTTGCATATTTGGTTTCTCTAGAGTCTAGATAATATCTAGTATTGAGTTTTGAACAACAAGGAAGACAGTGTAGAGTCTTATGATGTTTACAATATGTCTTTTATGTGAGTTTTGCTGTACCGTTCATCCTTATTTTGTTTCAAATAACCTTTCTATCCTAAACCTTGTATCGAGAGGGAATACTTCTCATACATCCAAAATCCTTGAGCCAACCACTATGCCATTTGTGTCCACCATACCTACCTACTACATGGTATTTATCCGCCATTCCAAAGTAAATTGCTTGAGTGCTACCTTTAAAATTCCATCATTCACCTTTGCAATATATAGCTCATGGGACAAATAGCTTAAAAACTATTGTGGTATTGAATATGTACTTATGCACTTTATCTCTTATTAAGTTGCTTGTTGTGCGATAACCATGTTTCGGGGACGCCATCAACTACCCTTTGTTGAATATCATGTGAGTTGCTATGCATGTCCGTCTTGTCCGAAGTAAGAGAGATCTACCACCTTAATGGTTGGAGCATACATATTGTTAGAGAAGAACATTGGGCCGCTAACTAAAGCCATGATTCATGGTGGAAGTTTCGATTCTGGACATATATCCTCAATCTCATATGAGAATAATAATTGTTGTCACATGCTTATGCATTAAAGAGGAGTCCATTATCTGTTGTCCATGTTGTCCCGGTATGGATGTCTAAGTTGAGAATAATCAAAAGCGAGAAATCCGAAATGCGAGCTTTCTCCTTAGACCTTTGTACGAGCGGCATGGAGGTACCCCATTGTGACACTTGGTTAAAACATGTGCATTGCAAAGATCCGGTAGTCCAAGCTAATTAGGACAAGGTGCGGGCACTATTAGTATACTATGCATGAGACTTGCAACTTGTAAGATATAATGTACATAACTCATATGCTTTATTACTACCGTTGACAAAATTGTTTCATGTTTTCAAAATAAAAGCTCTAGCACAAATATAGCAATCGATGCTTTCCTCTTTGAAGGACCATTCTTTTTACTTTTATGTTGAGTTAGTTCACCTATCTCTCTCCACCTCAAGAAGCAAACACTTGTGTGAACTGTGCATTGATTCCTACATACTTGCATATTGCACTTGTTATATTACTCTATGTTGACAATTATCCATGAGATATATATGTTACAAGTTGAAAGCAACCGCTGAAACTTAATCTTTACTTTGATTTATTGCTTTATGAGTTAACTCTTATGCAAGACTTATTGATGCTTGTCTTGAAGTACTATTCATGAAAAGTCTTTGCTTTATGATTCACTTGTTTACTCATGTCATTACCATTGTTTTGATCGCTGCATTCACTACATATGTTTACAAATAGTATGATCAAGGTTATGATGGCATGTCACTTCAGAAATTATCTTTGTTATCGTTTTACTCGCTCGGGACGAGCGAGAACTAAGCTTGGGGATGCTTGATACGTCTCCGACGTATCGATAATTTCTTATGTTCTATGCCATATTATTGATGATACCTACATGTTTTATGCACACTTTATGTCATATTCGTGCATTTTACGGAACTAACCTATTAACAAGATGCCGAAGTGCCGATTCTTTGTTTTACTGCTGTTTTTGGTTTCGAAATCCAAGTATCGAAATATTCTCGGAATTGGACGAAATCAAGACCCGGGGGCCTATTTTGCCACGAACCTTCCGGAAGACCGAAGAGCATACGAAGTGGGGCCACGAGGTGGCGACACCACAAGGCGGCGCGGCCAAGGGGGGCCCGCGCCGCCTGTGGTGTGGGCCCCTCGTCAGCCCTCCGACTCTGCCCTTCCGCCTACTTAAAGCCTCCGTCGTGAAACCCGTGATAAGAAAAACCACGATACGGAAAACCTTACTGAGACGCCGCCGCTGCCAATCCCATCTCGGGGGATTCTGGAGATCTCCTCCGGCACCCTGCCGGAGAGGGGATTCATCTCCGGGAGGACTCTACACCGCCATGGTCGCCTCCGGAGTGATGAGTGAGTAGTTCACCCCTGGACTATGGGTCCATAGCAGTAGCTAGATGGTTGTCTTCTCCTCATTGTGCTTCATTGTTGGATCTTGTGAGCTGCCTAACATGATCAAGATCATCTATCCGTAATACTCTATGTTGTGTTTGTCGGGATCCGATGGATAGAGAATACCATGTTATGTTAATTATCAAGTTATTACATATGTGTTGTTTATGATCTTGCATGCTCTCCGTTATTAGTAGAGGCTCTGGCCAAGTTGATGCTAGTAACTCCAAGAGGGAGTATTTATGCTCGATAGTGGGTTCATGCCTGCATTGACACCAGGACGAGTGATAGAAAGTTCTAAGGTTGTGTTGTCTTGTTGCCACTAGGGATAAAACATTGATGCTATGTCCGAGGATGTAGTTATTGATTACATTACGCACCATACTTAATGCAATTGTCTGTTGCTTTGCAACTTAATACTTGGAAGGGGTTCGGACGATAACACTGAAGGTGGACTTTTTAGGCATAGATGCGAGTTGGATGGCGGTCTATGTACTTTGTCGTAATGCCCAATTAAATCTCACTATACTTATCATGACATGTATGTGCATTGTTGTGCCCTCTCTATTTGTCAATTGCCCGACTGTAATTTGTTCACCCAACATGCTTTTATCTTATGGGAGAGACACCTCTAGTGAGCTGTGGACCCCGGTCCATTCTTTTAATACTTGAAATACAAATTTGCTGCAATACTTGTTTTTCTTGTTTTCTCTCGCAAACAATCATCTTCCACACAATACGGTTAATCCTTTGTTACGGCAAGCCGGTGAGATTGACAACCTCACTTGTTTCGTTGGGGCAAAGTACTTTGGTTGTGTTGTGCAGGTTCCACGTTGGCGCCGGAATCCCTGGTGTTGCGCCGCACTACATCCCGTCGCCATCAACCTTCAACGTGCTTCTTGGCTCCTCCTGGTTCGATAAACCTTGGTTTCTTTCTGAGGGAAAACTTGCTGCTGTGCGCATCATACCTTCCTCTTGGGGTTCCCAACGAACGTGTGAAATACACGCCATCACTCTCTGCCTAGACCGGCGGTTCAGAGTTGGGGTGAGGGAATTTCAGAGTTGGGGGAGAGAGGAGTTCGGATTCGAGAGGAGGGAGAGGGGCAACTCGGATGGACTTACGGGGAGCTCCTCGATGGATTTCAGCGCGGCCGGATATCGAGATGTAGGGGCGGCGGCCATGCTCGCGGGAGTCCGAGCCGGTTCTCGTCCACAACCAACCCTGGACGGCTAGCCTGGTGACCCCGCTCTGAGGTAGGAGGTTGGTGGCGGCGCGCGAGGGTGGGGGTAGGTCGCGGCGCTCCGGTGTGGGGGCTGGTGGCGGCGAGCGAGGGTGGGTGCTGGTGGCGGCGCCCGAGGGTGGGGGCTGGTGGCGGCGCCCGAGGGTGGGGGCTGGTGGTGGCGCGCCGGGATAGGTGGCCGGTGGCGCCGCGCAGAAGGTGGGGGTGGGCGATGCGGTAGGCCCCCGGCGGCGCGCAGGAGCTCCTGGAAGGGGCACAAGCCGGCGACGGGGGCGCGGGGATTGAAGAGCGTTGCGCGGTGGTTCTCCGGCGGCGAGAAGGAGGTGGGGGAGGCGACGGCCGGTGGTTGCGGCGTGCGGGGATAAGTGCGGGGGGCGGCGATTTGGGGCAGGGTGTTGGGTCCTTTCCTCGGGCGTTCAGATGGGTTGTTTTCGGGAAAAGAAACTGAAGCGGGAATAGGGGTTCGAGAATAGTTATTCTAGAACCCTCTTAAGGGGGGTTCGAGAATAGTTGGGTTCTATATATATATATATATATATATATATATATATATATATATATATATATATATATAGGATAAATACTTCCTACTCCGGGTGTAACTACACCCATGTCTCATATACTACCATACGGAAGTATATAACATACTTTATTGGTTTGAGTATGTTCGTACACTATATCTAAGATACTCCATACCAACTTTGGTGAAAAAAATTAAATACACACATAGTTTGCACTATATATACAAAATACATGCATATTTATACGTAAAGATGTAGCGTACGTAAAAAAGTGTACATACTACCTACAAAGTAGTATATATACTACCAAAATATTTTTATATACTTCATACTACATGTATATACTCTTCGGTATGATAGATACTACCTAGATTATGTGGAACACACGTGGGAGTAACTACACCCGAGTGTAGCATGAATATATCCTATATATATATATATATATATATATATATATATATATATATGTATATGTATATATATATATATATATGATAAATACTTCCTACCCCTGGGTGTAGTTACACCCATGTCTAATATACTACCATACGGAAGTATCTATGATACTTTATCGGTTTGAGTATGTTCGTATACTATATCTAAGATACTCCAAATAAAGTTTTGTGAAAAAAATGCAAGTGAACCCATAGTTTGCACTATATATCCGAAATACATGCATATGTATACGTATAAAATGAGTCTACGTACAAAAATGTACATACTGCCTGCAAAGTAGTATATATACTTCCAAAATAGTTTTATAGACTTCATACTACGTGTACATATACTATCCGGTATGATAGATACTCTCTAGAATATGAGAAACACGCGTGGGTGTAACTACACCCGGGTGTACTATGAATATGTCATATATATATATATATATATATATATATATATAGACAAAAGCTTTCGTATGTAACCAAACTGGGGTGCATGCTATCATTGCCGTTTATCTCCATGCCAAGATTCGTGCTAAATGTAGTCAATTTCTTTTCTAAACAGACATTCTTCTCTTTTAGTGGCCCAATGACTGCATCCAGCGCTGACTCTCCAGCCCGGCAGAATTCTGGTTTGTCCGTTTCC
This sequence comes from Lolium rigidum, assembly GCF_022539505.1. NCBI lineage: Eukaryota > Viridiplantae > Streptophyta > Magnoliopsida > Poales > Poaceae > Lolium > Lolium rigidum. The sequence goes on along the minus strand of NW_025900505.1, from coordinate 122,201 downwards.
TTTTGAAGCCGTTGGGCTTGGCATTTTCCTCCTGGAAACGCATACATCGCCCGCGTCGTGACCTTTTTCGTCCCTGCCTCCCCCGTTCTCCCCCACTCTCTGCACATCGGACACGGATCCGGTGACATGCCCATGGCATGTCACCGATGAACAGTGCGGTGCCATGCACTATGGGTCATTGGATCAAAAACGAGTGGACCAGATTAAGTACTGTAGCGCGTCACGGTGGCCGTTCGTGTAGCAGGTACACTGTAGCGTGCGTACTGTAGCATATACACTGTAGCACGTACACTGTAGCATAGTCCTATTCATGTTCATCTGTCCATCGAGTTTGAATCCAATGGCTAAAAACTAGGTGCATGCCACAGTTACTGTTCATTGGTGACATGCCCATGGCATGTCACCGGATCTCAATCACTGCACATCCAGCCGACACATCCATCCGGAGAGAGAAAACCAGGATCCCTGCCCATCCCGGCGGCCGGCGGCCGACGACCAGCGACCGGCGGCGCCCCGGCAGTTCCCTGCCTGCCATTCCGCCCCCCTCCACCTACCCCGCGCTTCAATCCCCGAAGATTTGCCGGAGGAGCCAGCCACTTCCCGCCGTCCCCGCCACTTCTAGGACAAGGTCAGCCGCCGCCCCTGCTCCTTCCCATCGAATCGCGAGGGCAGCAGCGTCTCACCGTCATCCCTCCTCCGACTGATGCGCGCGGCCGCCATCGCGATACCTCCGCGCGCCCCTCCTCCTTGTCACAGCTGCAGCAACACGGGAAGCCCCGCCGGTGGAGGTCGGCAGCTCACCTGCGTGGCTGCTGTTGGGCTTCCATGCGCCACCGTCGCGCTGGACAAGGACAGATGCCGCCTCCCCTGCCCCTCTCCATCGGCGCGAGGGCACCAGCACCACCTGGTCCTCCCCATCGAGGCGAGGGCGCTGCCGCCACCCCCTGCTCCAACCCCTCCGGCGTGAGGCCGCTACTCCGTCCCTGCTCCTCTTATCCAGCGCGAGGACGCCGCTCCACCCTTGCTTCTTCCCCACCAAGGCGAATCAAATGGCGTAGGGGCAGGGGAGGAGAAGTGGACGCCCCTTTCCACTGCGCAGCGTTGCTCATGGACAAGAACCACCGTCCGCCGCGGTCGCCGGCGTACGGGGCAGGGGCGGGGTCGGGCGGCGCGCAGCGCCTCCAGGAGATAAAGCTGGGGGAGATGCTGGAGGAGGCGTCCGAGGACGGGTGTCTCACCAAGTCCGCGACGCGGCGCTCCTCGACGCCGGGGACGGCGGTGAAGCGGGGGGCGGGGGCTCCCCGGGCCGGTCGCTGGCGCGGCTAAACGCGCAGCGCGAGTTCCTGCGCGCCACGGTGTTTGCGGCCGAGTGCGCCTTCCTGTCGCCCGGCGCGCTCCCAGCGCTCGCCACATTCCTCTCGATGTACCCCAAGTACACCTCGTCGGAGGATGTGGACCGACTCAGCGCCGATGAGCATCCCTACCTGAACAAGATATGCCTAGACTACTGCGGCTTCGGGCTCTTCTCCTACCTCCAGAGCTGCAACGACCCTGACGGACGCTGCTGTGCCCGGACACCGCCTCCCTCTTGACGACCCTGACGGACGCATCCTCGTCGGGTTTCAGGCGAGTCCCAGCTCGATGGTGAGCCTAGTCTTCACGTCCAGCTAGCTGAGCGCCATGCGCACGTGCGACAGGAACCGCTCGGCGAGCGGCCGGCCGAAGTCCTCGCCCACGACGACGCGGAGCACCGTCATGTTCTCCAGGTTCGCCGGCATCAACTGCTTCAGGAACCTAAGTGTAAGTCGTTGATTTTGCCTTTCTCCGGCCCATGTGTAAGACTTCCTGGACATCCATAGTCATGGCAATTTGTCCTCCGATAGGTGCAGATAGTCAGTTAGTTTGTGCTATCATTAGCTGCAGCAGAGTATATCAGTCTTCCTATTCCGGTTTTGTTTTTCTGAATTGTGTATGTTCATGGCGTTGCTGTTCGGAGATATGTAGTCTCCAAGCTGACGTCCACATGGTACACCCCCCGGATCTACTAGTACAAGAATTATTGTGTATTCAGTATGCTAGTTAGAAGCCCTTCTTGTTCATAATTTCTCTGCTGTTATTAATCAGGCACGGTTCTATGTCTCGTTAGTTATGGGAATTGGGGAGAAGTGTTTCAGGAACAATAACACCATGCCTTGAAACTGGAACAAATACACCGATGTATGATCAATTAAAAACTATGGTGGAAATGCCCCATGTTAATTAAGGAGTTGTTGTATGTATATCAATTAAAAACTGAATAGGAGACTGCTTGGGGATTGTTTTTTCATCTACTTGCACACTAAAACTTGTATCGATCGGTCAAGCAAAATAATCGGGACAGGCACTTGACGTTAATAGCCCTCCTTTTGAGAGATTTATAGCACCCTCCTAAGAATGCATTGATTTTTGCCTTATTATACTGCTCAGCCTTTTCCATGCATCATGAGAAAATATCCTGATAATTATGCCTTCTCTGCAGGAGTTTTCACCGTGCAGGTTCTTCATCTGGAAGGACTTGTATGTCGAGCACTTGAGGTCATCGGGGATCATGGCAGCAGATCCATCTAGCGTCTTCGAGGGGCAGATCAAGTGCTTGCCATGCCGCAAGGATGACCGGGATGATCGTGCTGGTTTTGTTGTGTTCTCTCTAAGTTCCTACAGATGTGACTCAATCATGACCATTAGAAGAAAGAAATGTTGGTGGAAATATGTGTAGGGCTAATTTGGGAGGTTGACGTTGCATCTGTTGTTTGTCATGCACCCGGTGTGTCATTTTATAAGGGTTTGGATATCCAAGTGTGCATCACAAATTATCTTCAGAAGCATTATTTGGCATTAACATGTATTCGGCAGTCCTAAAAAGTGTGTTGTTCCTACTATTCTGCACTGGGTATGTTTTATTGGCATTAACAAGTATTCGGTTAATAAGTCTGTTGTTTCTATTTCCTTTCTGCAGGCATACATCTTGTATCTTCCTTCAGGCCACTTCTCATGTCGTTGTTACACTTGCAGGAGTAAGTATTTGATTGTGTAGTTTCTAATAGGGGCAAACAGCAAGTGTCATATATCAGTTCACTAAAGCCTAAATGTGAGGTTCAGTTTCCAATCGACGGGAATGTCGAGGGTGTTCTGTCATTTTAGGTACTTCAAAATTTCGATCAGGTGCTTGATGAAGTTTTAAGAGGGTGCTTGAACAGTTAAGTGATGGCTTCGAAAAAATTGTTGTGGTACAGATTCTGTTTACCATTTGGGTACCGAATGTATATTAATTAAGCACGAGATAATTAGATTCAAGGTACCGAAAATTCTCTAGTTATATTAGTTGAGGTACCAATGTACCGATTTCATTGTAGTCGAGGTACCGAAAATCTCTTTTATGAAGGTACGACTTACCTCGATGGTAGGTGCCGTAGGTCAAATCAATCGTTGTTGTGGTCGAGGGTACCGAAAACCCTAGGTACCGATTGTTGATTTAGAGAGGTGCGACATATACATAAGTTAGGTTCTTCTTTATGGTTTTTACCGATGTACCGATTTCATTGTAGTCGAGTTACCAAAAACCCCTTTTATGAAGGTACGACTTACCTCGATGGTAGGTGATGTAGATCAAATTAATCGATGATGTGGTCGACAGTACCGAAAACGGTAGGTACCGATTGTTGTTTTAGCGAGGTGCGACATATACAAAAGTTGGATGCTTCTCTATGGTTTTTACCGATGCACCGATTTCATTATAGTCGAGGTACCGAAAAATCTTTTTATGAAGGTGCGACTTACCTCGATGGTAGGTGTTGTAGATCAAATCAATCGCTGTTGTTGTTTTAGCAAGGTGAGACATATACATAAATTGGGTTCTTTGGTGGCAATATGTTGAGCCTGAAACCAATTCATTATTGCTGATACAAAGCAGATGCCCTGCAAGTGTCCATGCTCTGGGTATGTCAGACGAGTCGAGTGTAGTGTAGTGATATCACAAAAGTTGCATTATCTTTTGAGTTGAATTTTAGGTAGCTCACAATTTAAACCGGGTGCCGGATATATTACTAGGAGGGTACTTGAACAACTAAGTTGTGGTGCCGAATAATGTTAGGTACCTCACAATTTTAGCCGGGTGCCGGGCGTATTTTTAGGAGGGTGCTTGAACAGCTGAGTTGTGGTGCCGAATAATGTTGCTTGACCTATATAATGACTTGCGACGTCGGAAAGGTTGCATTATCTTTTGAGTCAAATTTTAAGTACCTCACAATTTAAAACCGGGTGCCGGATATATTTCTAGGATGGTACTTGAACAGCTGAGTTGTGGTGCCGAATAATGTTGCTTGACCTATAAAATGACTTGCACATTGGAAAAGTTGGATTATCTTTTGAGTGGAATTTTAGATACCTCACAACTTTAATCGGGTGCTGGATATATTTATAGGAGGGTTCTTGAACAGCTAAGTTGTGGTGCCGAATAATGTTTGCTTGACCTAAAAATGACTTGCGACATCGGAAAAGTTGGATTATCTTTTGAGTAAAATTTTAGGTACCTCACAATTTTAATCGGGTGCCGGATATATTTTAGGAGGGTGCTTGAACATCTGAGTTGTGGTGCCGAATAATATTGCTTGACCTATAAAATTACTTGCGACATCGGAAAAGTTGCATTATCTTTTGATTCGAATTTTAAGTACATCACAATTTATAACCGGGTGTCGGATATATTTCTAGGAGGGTGCTTGAATAAGTAAGATGTGATGCCGAATAATGTTGCTTGACCTATACAAATGACTCGTGACATCGCAAAAGTCGATATTTAGGTACCTCACAACTTTAATCGGGTGCCGGATATATTACTAGGAGGTGCTTGAACAGCTGAGTTGTGGTGCCGAATAATGTTGCTTGACCTATAAAATGACTTGCGACATCGGAAAAGTTGCATTATATTTTGAGTCGAATTTTAGGCACTTCACAATTTAAAACCGGGTGCCGGATATATTTTTAGGAGAGTGCTTGAACAGCTGAGCTGTGGTGCCGAATAATGTTACTTGACCTATAAAATGACTTGCAACATCGGAAGAGTTGCATTATATTTTGAGTCGAATTTAGGTACCTCACAAATTAAAACCAGGTGCTGGATATATTACTAGGAGGGTGCTGGATATATATCTAGGAGGGTGCTTAGACAACTAAGTTGTGGTACTGAATAATGTCTGAAGTCCGAACCCGTTCCTTGTGCCGTGTCTCTACACGCAGTACATGTGCTTTATTGTAGCCGGATTGAAGCATCAAGTCCTCTCGTATTTTTGTTTAGGTATGTTTGTAATTGAATTCTTAAGAGACGTTTGTCTAAGCTCATTGTGGATACATGTGCTGGGAATTTCATGCGGTTCTATTTCTTAGAAGGGCCAAATCAAATTATTCTTCCTTTTTTTGCTTCAGTTAAATCTTGATATCAGTTTGCCTGAAGATATGCTCTTTTCTTTACATGGAAAATTCTATTTACTCGAATTGGTTATATGGTACCGACTCGATTTTTTCTCAAGGTGCTACATAAATTCGAGACTAAGAAATTGAAAAAGTTTAATTGACGAGGGTACGGGAGAACTGGGTGAATGGCACTATTCTAATAGCGTACTGAGTGTACATAAATTCTAGGTACTAAATTCTTGATTATATTTTGAGATGAGTTATAGGTACTTCAAAATTTGGACCGGGTGCCGGATGATTTTTTAGGATGGTGCTTGAATAGTTAAGTTGTGGTGCCGAATAATTTCTCCTTAAAAATAACTCGCGACATCGAACCTACTGATATATGCAAGTTTGGTTATCTTTTTAGACGAATTTTAAACAATTAATTTTTTTGACCGGGTGCTGGATTTATTTTTAGGTGGTGGTGCCGAATAATTTGGCATGGCCTATAAAATGTCTTGCGACATCGGACTTTCTAATAGCCCAATTGTGGCACTTAACAATAGCAGCATTGCCGAATCTATTCGTAGGAGGGTGGTTGAAAAGTTATGTTGCACTGCCAAATAATTTTCATTGACATGCAAAATGACTCGACATCCGGACTATTTACAAGTTTGATTATCTTTTGAGTCTATTTTTAGCTACTTAGCAATTCACTACGGGAGAGATGTTGTATGCCGACGGCCGCCAGCCGTCGGCACAGCCTAGAAGGCCGTCGGCACAGGCTGTGCCGACGGTGACCGTCGGCATAGCGTCGTCGGCATAGTTCTGGTCGGGGACTGCCCGATCACCGTCGGCACAGACTGGCCGTCGGCATAGATTGCTGTGCCGACGGTAACACCGTCGGCATAGTATTTCAAAATTTTCAAATTTATTTTCGAAAAAATATTCAAAAAAAAATTTGAAAAAAAAAATTAATTTTTTTTCACTTTTCTTCTTCTACTTTTTTACTTGTTAATCTTTCACAATCACACTTAGTACACTTAATCTTAGGTCAAATTGCACTTATTGTCAAACTTCCCAGTTGGTCACCCGTCCTCACACTACTCCCGCCCCGGCACGCTTAACTTCTTGGTTCTCTTCGGATGAGCTTCCCTGAAAGAAATGACACCTTGATGTTAATATTACCATATCTATCATATTAACCCTTTGACCGTGATGTCACACCTCTATATTTTTAAATTCTAAACAATTATTTAAGTAAACAACAATTAATATATATAAATAATAATAATATAGAATTTGAAATACAATTAAATGATTTTATTTTTTGTTTTTTATTTAATAAGGAATAATTAATATCGATAAATGCGAATTTGGCAAATAATATGTCTAAATTGATTGGAAAAATGAGAGGAATACAAATATGACATCCATATCATCTTTTGAACCTACAAAGTTAACTTACCCAAAAATCATGAGCATTAGATCAAGTACCTCTAGTTTAAATTTGACTGACTTTATTGAAAATAAGGTGGGAAACGGCCTCGGCATGGCATAGTTTGCCGAAACAAGATCATATTTGGCACGTGTGTGGGCCCTAGGATGGGAAGTAAGACCCCGAATGCGCATTTCAAATCCGATCCACGGTCGGCCATCTTTTCATTTTTAGCGTGCCCAAACGGTTTTTATTTGTGAAGCGGCTACATGGGGCGCATTTTAGTATGAAGTGAAACCTCCGTGCGATGATAGTAGATCACCTACGCACCACCTATCACATGCCATGTGCACGCGTTAGCTTTTTGGGAACCCATGCGGCTTCCGGCGGTGTCCCGCCGTATCCGCTGGAAACTGACCGGATTTGAACTAGGGGTCAATTATCCGTCGCTCCAGAAATTCCGGAAAAATTGTTTTTAGTTCAAACACGCATCATTATATGTGCTAATTTTTGTCCGTTTAGTTTGTTCGAGAATGGGTGCACCCGCACGCCCGGTACGGCGATACCGCATGTCTCGGGGGTCCTGTTTTGGCCAGATGGCAATTTGAACGAAGTCAAAAATCCCACAGAGTCGCGTGACGTCATTTTGTATGTCATAGTAACTATTCCATTTGTTAAAACTGGGATACGGCAATTATTTTGAAAAATCATTCACGAAAAGGGCTATCACGTCCGAAGTTCTATGGATTTCAAGGGAAATGAGGTGGGAAACGGCCTCGGCATGGCATAGTTTGCCGAAACGAGATCATATTTGGCACGTGTGTGGGCCCTAGGATGGAAAGTAACACCCCTGACGCGCATTTCTAATCCGATCCACGGTCGGCCATCTTTTCATTTTTAGCGTGCCCAAACGGTTTTTATTTGTGAAGCAGCTACATGGGGCGCATTTTAGTATGAAGTGAAACCTCCGTGCGGTGATAGTAGACCACCTACGCACCACCTATCAGATTACATGTGCACGCGTTAGCTTTTTGGGAACCCATACGGCTTTCGGCGGTGTCCCGCCGTATCCGCTGGAAACTGACCGGATTTGAACTAGGGGTCAACTATCCATCGCTCCAGAAATTCCGGAAAAATTGTTTTTAGTTCAACGACGCATCATTATATGTGCTAATTTTTGTCCGTTTAGTTTGTTCGCGAATGGGTGCACCCGCACACCCGGTACGGCGATACCGCATGTCCGGGGGCCCTGTTTTGGCCAGATGGCTTTTTGAACGAAGTCAAAAAAATCCCACGAAGCCGGGTGGCGTCATTTTATATGTCATAGTAACTATTCCGTTTGTCAAAACTGGGATACGGAAATTATTTTTAAAAACCCTTCATGAAAATGGCTATCACGTCCGGAGTTCTATGGATTTCGAGTGAAATGAGGTGGGAAACGGCCTCGGTATGGCATAGTTTGCTGAAACAAGATCATATTTGGCACGTGTGTGGGCCCTAGGATGGGAAGCAAGACCCCGGACGCGGATTTCTAAACCGACCTACGGACGACCATCTTTTCATTTTTAGCGTGCCCAAACGGTTTTTATTTGTGAAGCAGCTACATGGGGCGTATTTTACTATGACATGTAACCTCCGTGCAATGATAGTAGACCACCTACACACCACCTACATGTGGACTCGTTAGCATTTTGGGAACCCATGCGGCCTCCGGCGGTGTCCCGTCGAATCCGCTGGAAACTGACCAGATTTGAACTAGGGGTGAACTATCCGTCGCTCCAAAAATTCCGGAAAAATTGTTTTAAGTTCTATGACGCATCATTATATGTGCTAATTTTTGTCCGTTTAGTTTGTTCGTAAATGGGTGCACCCGCACGCCCGGTACGGCGATACCGCATGTCCCGGAGGTCCTGTTTTGGCCAGATGACAATTTGAACGAAGTCCAAAAATCCCACGGAGCCGCGTGACGTCATTTTATATGTCATAGTAACTATTCCGTTTGTTAAAACTGGGATACCACAATTATTTTGAAAAATCCTTCACGAAAAGGGCTATCACGTCCGAAGTTCTATGGATTTTAGGGGAAATGAGGTGGGAAATGGCCTCGGCATGGCATAGTTTGCCGAAACGAGATCATATTTGGCACGTGTGTGGACCCTAGGATGGGAAGCAAGTCCCCGGACGCGGATTTCTAATCCGACCCACGAGCGACAATTTTTTCATTTTTGGCGTGTGTGAAAGTCATGAAACCTCGAACATTATAGCTCATTTCTAAAAATATTTGTTTAGGTATTTGAAATATTCCATTTTTTATATTTTTCTATGATAGATCTTGTTTTTCTGCAAAATTTGATATATTATACTTATTTTTCTCAATTAGAATGATTTAGTTATGATTTTTTGAAGACTGTCGTGCATAAATAGAAAAAAGCTATGCCGACGGTATAACCGTCGGCACAGGTCTGTAGTAAAAAAGAAAAAGAAAAAAAATGTTGTGCCGACGGCCAGACTGGTCCTGTGCCGACGGCCAGAACTGTGCCGATGGTGACCGTCGGCACAACCGGCTTGTGCCGACGGCCATTTTAACGCCGACGGCCATCTTTGTCGCCGCGGTCCGGATGCTTCTGTGCCGACGGCCCCGATATTTGGCCGTCGGCCCACACGGCGGCCGTCGGCACATCTGTGCTCTCCCGTAGTGATTTAAACCTGGCCATGATGTTCACCGGCACACATGTTCGGCACTTCGGCTTGACGTACAACCCGACCGACAAGCATGATTCAGATCACGGAAGTATCCAGCGGACAGGTGCAGCTCCCTCTGGCGTACAGGCTCAGCTTGGGGTGCACCACGGCGTATACGGGGAGGCTCAGACTGGTGTACAGTTTCAAACTTTCAATACGGCGCACGGCGTGCGGCTCGGCGCTCGTGTACAAGAGAAGCCCGCCCGTATCATGGATGTAGCCCGGCGGTCATACGATATCTCGGCGGTTGATGTACAGAGGCTCGACGTGCAGGTTCGGAACAACAGAGTACAAAATACAGCTAACACGTTGGCGTGCATGGCAGAAGGTAGCACCAGGAGAAAGCAGATAGGAAGCCTTCATGCATGGACCAAACTAAACTGTGCATGTGCATGCATTGGATGCACATCGGGAGAAGTCCACACCGGCCCGGACTAGACAACATTTAAAATAGAACCGAGAACCCAGACCAGTTCGAATGGGAAACTACCGCAATGGGAAACATTTTTTGGTCAGCCGGGTCTGCTAGAGCACAAATACCTGACACGGATGGATAGCCTCTCCGCTTGTTTACTGCAGGCATGTGGCCCAATAGTCTGCACATCTCTTTATAAATAGCTCGTTTTTGAATTTAGTATGGAGCCTCAGTTCTAAACGTGTACTGAACAAGAAACAAGATTCAAAATCCCTGCAAGGCACATGTCATGCAACAGAGACAAGGAGAGAGAAATCTCATTTCACTCACTTTCTATGGATCACACTAGAAACTATTAGAAGAAAAGAAGTACGAATCCCAAAGCAAATGGACGGTGATGATAGCTAGCGCTGGGGTAAGGTTACGTACCAAAACCTCGTCTATATATATATATATATATATAGGGTCGCACTATTCTAAAACCAGTGCTCAAAATAATATTCTGAGCACCATCTGGCCTATAAAGGACGCGAGCCCACTGGAAAAAAAAAATCAGCCCGACCCACCCCCTACCTAATCCCCACGCACGAACCCACCTCGTCCGTTCCCGTTTCCCATGAGGTGACGAACTCAAACCGCCGCTGGCTCCAATCCCGGGGCTGGCTCCCCGATTCGAATCTCCGCCGTCTTCTCCGTCCCCGGCGGTTCCTCCACTCCCGCCGCCGCCATCTCCCAACGGCACCCAACGACCCACTGCTTTCTTCCGCGCCGGTTCCTCGCACCACGAGCTCCGCCGCCTTGCTCCGCGCGCCGCCGGTTCCTCACACGACGAGCTCGACGTGCTGCCGGCTCCCCACGCTGCCTACCCGTCCACGCTGTTAGACTAAATATGTATGATGTATTCCTATACACATACGTACACGTTTGTAATACAGACTTTATACCATATATATATATATATATATATATATATATATATATATATATATATGTGAGATCCCTACCCGATGAGGCACATCGGGGTAGGCTATTCTATTCTACGCACGTATCTCTCGTTACGGTTTTCATGGTATCAGAGCGGGTCCTGACCTAGGTCGTCGCTCGCCCGCCGCAAGTCTTCCGCCGCCGCCGGCCGTTCTTCCGCGCCGCCGTCTCTTCGGGCCGCGATGGCCTCGACTGCTGAGTCCGCGACTCTCCCCGCGACGCTGCCGGGTGATACTCCAAGTACTGGCTCGCCGCCGCCGGCCCTCCCGGCGTCGACTGCCCGGCAGCCGCTGTCCGTCCAGCCGGCTCTTCCGGCAGCCTCCGCCCCCGCATCGTCGGGCGCCTCTCCGCCGCCCGTCCCGGTTCCAGCCATGGCCGCAGCTCCATCCAGCGGGGCAGTCCCGCCAGCGATCTACACCGACGCGGCGCTGCTGGCTGCTTCTCTTGGACAAGGCTCTGGCCAGGGACACGGGATTCCCTCGTATCCAGGGTACTTTCCCGGCTACCCTGGGTACCCAATGATGGGTTGCTACCTGCCTCCGCCCATGACGCAACCCTCCTTAGGGTTTGGCACGCCGGTGCCGACAACGGCGCTCGCCCTGCCCTACGGCTCTACTCCACCATCGCCGTCGGGCCCTGCTGCTCCATCGATGCCAGCGCCGCCTCCAATTCAGCAAGGTTTCCAACATCAGCCGTTCCCCACACATGGTCTGCCACCGGTTGTCACCATTGCCTCGTCCATCACCATTAGACTGACGAGCGAGAACTACTTGTTCTGGCGTGCCCAAGTCGGTCCGCTTCTTCGCAGTCATATGCTCATGGGATATGTTGATGGCTCCCTTCCGTGTCCTAGTCCTCATGTTGTTGTTCCTCATGCCGGTGCCATGCATCATGCGCCTAATCCGGCTCATCAACACTGGACTCAGCAGGACCAAGCTATTCTCTCCGGGTTTGTCTCCTCGATGACTGAAGGCGTCCTAGGCATGATCATGTTTTCATGCACCTCTCGCGAGGCCTGGGAGACCCTAAGTGGAGCTTTTGCCTCCACCTCTATTGCTCGGTCCTCTGCGATTCGACAGGAGATGGCTGAACTGAAGAAAGGAAACAAGACCGTCAATACTTATTTTCATCAGATGAAGGCCCTCTCAGATTCTCTCACTAGCATTGGCGAGCCCCTGCACGATGCGGAGTTTGTCTCATATATACTTGCTGGACTTGATGAAGAGTATGACGCACTCTACTAAGTGGTGACGAATCGTACCACTCCTATAGCAATTCGCGACTTGTTTTCCCAACTTCAGGCTACAGAACAGCGCAAATTGGCTCAGCGTCGCTCCAGTGGCTCCTCGCAGTACCCTGCTGCACACCTTGCTGCACCTCCTGCGCCTCCTGCAGCTTTTGGGGCCGGTCGTGGTGGACCCCGGCCTTCCACACCTTTTCCATCTGCCAAGCCCACACCTGCAGCTACCACGCCCAAGCAGTCTGGTGGGCGTACTCCTGTAGTCTGTCAGCTCTGCGGGATTCCGCGCCATGTGGCCTCTCGGTGTTATAAGAGGTTCAACCATGATTTTCTGGGACTTGGCAACGATGGCAGTAATTCAGAGAAGCAACTTGCTATGGCGATGTCTGCCTCTCATGGCTCTCAGGGTGCTTCTCAGTCCGTAGACCCGGCGTGGTATGCGGACTCCGGTGCCACTCACCACATCACCAGTGAGCCGGACAAGCTTACTTCGCGCGAGCCCTACCACGGCACTGATCAGGTTCACACAGCTAATGGCACAGGTATGCACATTCATAATGTTGGTCAAGCTATTTTATCCACTCCGTCTTCTAGGTCTCTAGCTCTCAATAATGTTCTTCATGTTCCTAAAGCCACTCGAAATTTGTTATCTATGAGTAAGCTTTCCCATGATAATAATGTGTTCATTGAACTTCATCCTCATGATCTTTTTGTAAAGGACCTGGACACGAGAGCACCCATCCTTAGAGGTCGTTGCAGTGGAGGTCCCTATGAGATTAAAGCACCTGTCATCAAGCAAGCCCTTTCCAGTGTCAAGGTGTCGCGTGGTATGTGGCATCATCGTCTAGGACATCCAGCTTTACAAGTAGTTCAACATGTTCTTCGTAGTCATGAGTTACCATCTACACATGAGTCAAATAAAATTGAGTCTGTCTGTGATGCATGTCAGCAAGGGAAGAGCCATCAGTTGCCCTTTCCTTTGTCTACCCGTGTAACACAGTTTCCATTAGAGATTATTTATTCTGATGTGTGGGGTCCCGCCCAAACCTCTGTTAGTGGACATCGCTTTTATGTGAGTTTTGTTGATGCTTATAGTCGTTTCACTTGGCTCTACTTACTCAAACATAAATCTGATGTCTATGATGTGTTTCTCCAGTTCCAAAAACATGTTGAACGTCTCTTAAATCGCAAGATCATTCATGTACAAACTGATTGGGGTGGGGAGTATGAAAAACTCCATCCTTTCTTTCATAACTTGGGTGTCTCACATCGTGTGTCGTGTCCTCATACACACCAACAAAACGGCACTGTTGAGCGTAAGCACCGTCACATTGTTGAAACCGGTCTTACTTTATTAGCACATGCATCTGTTCCTTTGTGTTATTGGAATGATGCTTTCGCTACTGCTTGTTTTCTTATTAACAGGCTTCCGAGTCGCACCATTGCGATGAAAACACCTCTTCAGAGACTTCTTAATGAAACACCTGACTATACCTTTTTTAAGGTGTTTGGGTGTGCTTGCTGGCCACACCTTCGACCCTATAATAATCATAAGCTTGATTTTCGCTCGAAGAAGTGTGTGTTTCTGGGCTATAGTTCTCTTCACAAGGGATATAAATGTCTTCATGTTCCGTCTAACCGTGTCTATATATCTAGAGATGTTGTTTTTGACGAGAACGTTTTTCCCTTTGCAAATATGCCAAACTCTCATGATCTACCACTTGTTTCGGAGTCATCTTTACTTTCCGCTGACCAATTTATGGATGTTGCAAATGCCTTGCCCTTGCTTGCTAACCATGGTGCAGGTCTCGGACGTGGCAGTCGTGTGGAAATTTTATCGCCATCTTCCTCGCCTGGTTACGTCGATCAGGGTGTTCATCTGCATGGCTCAGCATCGGGCTGCGTGCAGCCATGCAGCACTGCTGCTCCACCAGCTGCCTCGGGCTGCGCTCCCTCAGCTACAGCTGAGCCGCTGCTCGGCTCTGCCTTGGGCTCCTGCCCTGCACGACAGCTTGCATGCGAGCCGGCAGAAGCAGCGCCAGCATCACATGCGCCTGGAGATGCTTCCGCTGCTGCTCCTGCATGCGTCTCGCCTACTGCGCCTGCATGCGTCTCGCCTGTCGCGCCCAACTCGCCCGTACAAAGTCAACCGTCGTCCGTGCCTGCTGTTACGCAGACAGCATCTCCATCATCTCCGTTTTCTGCTCCTCGTGACAACTCGGTGCAGTCCTCCAGGCCGGTCTCTCCCACGGCAACAACTCCATTGGTCTCTCCAGCTGAGACATCTCTGCCCTCTGTATCAACCGCTCCGCTTACAGCACCAGGGACTACTTCGTCGGTTCCAGCTGGTCCGATGACACGCCGGCGACATGGTATACATCAGCCTAAACAGCGCACCGATGGCACAATTGCTTGGACCAGCGTGCTAGAGGCTCATGCAGCACTGCGACATACTCATGAACCTCGTGATCACAAAGAAGCTCTTCGCACTCCGCACTGGCGTGATGCTATGGAGGCTGAGTTTTCTGCACTTCAGGCTAATGGCACTTGGCGTTTAGTACCCCCTGTTCCTGGAGTTAATTTGACTGATTCGCGATGGGTGTTTAAGGTGAAACTTCATGCAGACGGATCCATTGAAAGGTACAAGGCACGTCTTGTCGCCAAAGGTTACAAACATCGTTATGGTCTGGATTATGATGAGACTTTCAGTCCTGTGGTTAAACCAGCCACTATTCGTCTGTTGCTAGCTATGGCTCTTTCTCGCCGCTGGCACCTTCGTCAGCTTGATATTCAAAATGCTTTTCTTAATGGGTTTCTGGATGAAGAGGTATATATGCGCCAACCTCCTGGTTTTTTTGATTCTGATAAGCCTGGTCACTACTGCAACCTGGTCAGGTCATTGTATGGACTGAAACAGGCTCCTCGTGCTTGGCATGCTCGTCTCAGTTCTGCCCTTGGATCCTTGGGATTCTCTCCTTCCGTGGATCGATACATCCTTATTTGTCCTTCGGCGTCTCGATGTTACGGTCTATCTGCTGGTTTATGTTGATGATATTATTGTTCCGAGCTCCACAGTGCGCTGCTATTCCCAGGTTGATCAGCCAGCTTCGCTCTGAGTTCTCTGTTAAGGATCTTGGTGTTCTGCATTATTTTCTGGGGATTGAGGTATCATCACCCACCTCGGGTAGTCTTCTTCTTCGACAGCGTAAGTATGCCCTGGAGCTTCTTGCGCGTGCTGGCATGTTAAAGTGCACCCCTGTGACTACACCTATGGCGTCCTCCGAACGTCTTTGCGAGATCGATGGTGATCCATTGTCTCCTGAGGAGACTACTCAGTATCGCAGTATTGTTGGTGGTCTTCAGTATCTCACCATGACACGACCTGATTTATCCTTTGTGGTCAACAAGGTGTGTCAATATCTTCATGAGCCTCGTACCCCTCACTGGTCTGCTGTTAAACGCATTCTTCGCTATGTTCGTCACACAGTTGACACTGGACTGCAGCTTTGGTCTTCCCCTTCTACATTGCTTTCAGCCTTTTCCGATGCAGACTGGGCTGGCAGTATTGATGATCGGCGATCCATGGGGGGGTTATGCCATCTTTTATGGAGGTAATTTGATCGCCTGGAATGCTCGCAAGCAGTCTACCGTGTCTCGGTCTAGTACTGAATCAGAATACAAGGCTCTTGCTAATGCTACAGCTGAGCTTATTTGGGTACAGTCATTACTGCGGGAGCTTGGTGTTGCTCAAGTTCAACCTCCGGTACTCTGGTGTGACAATATTGGTGCTATATATTTGTCATCCAATCCAGTTTTTCATGCAAGGACAAAGCACATTGAAGTTGACTTTCACTTTGTCCGCGAGCGTGTGTCTAAGAAGCAACTGCAGATTCGGTTCATCTCTTCGAAGGATCAAGTTGCTGATATTTTTACTAAGCCTCTCCCTTTACCGTTGTATGAGCTTTGTAAGCGCAATCTCAATCTTGGGCTTTACTACGCAGCGGCGCCGCATAATTTTAGTTCCGTGCGGCGGCTAGAAACCACTATACTACCGATTACCGCTGTCATGCGAGCGAGCAAAAAAAAAAAACGCCCACTTAATCAGGTCCCCACGAAGGGTTGCATGCTGCGGCAGTCTGTCAGATGCTCAATAAAGAACTGCTTGACGTATTCAAGCTTTTGAATCCATTATGGAGCAGTTGCCAGATAAATTAGCCATACTGGCCAGATTACCAATTGCAAAATTAGTTAGGCTGAGTATTATTAGTTCTTAGTTACCTGATTAATTAGGCATGGTTGCCAGGTTAAATTCTAATAATTGACATATTAATTAGGTCCTATGGTTGTCAGATTTCTAATTGCCAGGTTAATAAAGCAAAACTGCCTGATTAATTAAGCCGCCATGGAGCTGCTCAGTCATCGCGTCCCTGCGCCGCTGTAGGCCGTGGATTTCCTCCGCCATCAGCCCCAACCCTACTCCGTCGTCACGCGCACTCTTGCTGCTGAGCGCGCCATCATTGCCCCGCAAAGGTCGAGGACTCCTCCCGGCAGTGGCTCGATGTCAGCGGGCGCCTCCCCGGATGCCCGTGCTTGGCGGCGACGTCGGCCTCCCGCACTGCTCC
Source organism: Lolium rigidum (assembly GCF_022539505.1). Taxonomy (NCBI): domain Eukaryota; kingdom Viridiplantae; phylum Streptophyta; class Magnoliopsida; order Poales; family Poaceae; genus Lolium; species Lolium rigidum. Next base: position 105,330 of record NW_025900505.1, on the reverse strand, counting down.
GTGCTCAGCGGCGCGGGAGGCCGACGGGCGGTAGTCTCCCTCGCTGCTCCGTGCTTGGCGGCGACAGCAGTCTCCCCCGCTGCTCTGTGCTCGATGGCGGCGTCGAGGCGGCCTCCTGGGCTGCCCGTGCTCGGCGGCAGCGCCGGCCTCCCTTGGTGCCCGTGCTCGGTGGTGGCCTCTCCGGCTGCTACATGCTCGCGCGGCAGCGGTATCCTCTCTCTTCCCTGCATCAGGCTCCCGATGCTGCTTTCCGTCATGGTTTCAGAGAGACAGAGAGATATTTGTATGGTCGTGGACGGTGGTGAGAGGATAAGATGCGATTTAGATGAGATGTAATCGGTCATTTAAGGGCAGATGCGTTTTCCTTATGCTGACCACACCCGCCGCACGGGAGGGCGAGCTATGCGGCGTCCCCGTGTAGATTTTCCCCTCAATCTTTCCCTAGTTGAGATTAAGGGAGGGTGTTAGACTAAATATGTATGATGTATTCCTATACACATACGTACACGTTTGTAATACGGACTTTATACCATATATATATATGTGAGATCCCTACCCGATGAGGCACATCGGGGTAGGCTATTCTATTCTACGCACGTATCTCTCGTTACGGTTTTCACACGCTACTGTACATCCCTGCGTATCCTAGTTCCTCGTGCTGCCCAATCCCCGGGACTCCTGGTTCCCCGCCGGAGATGTAGGCCTGCCCGGAGTTGAAGACAACAGGGCGCCCACAGCCGCATCCACGAGCCTCCCCGTGCTAGTCGATCAAGACACGGCGCTGAACGCGAGCTGCCGCAAGCAGCAGCAGCTTGTAGCAGTAGCTCATGCGGTTGATCTTATGGAGGCGACAGTGCGAGGCGCTGGACGGACAGCTGCAGAACATGCGGTCCATTATCACAGCTTCTGCCGCATGTACTTCTCCATTCTCTCCCCGTGTACTTATCCCTATGAAACTGATCGATGCTATCATTGGCTCGATGATTTTCGTAAAGTTTTTGCTGCGATGGATTAGCACAGGGATAAAAACAGAGTTGTGCCTTGTGCGGTGATTGTTGTGGTGAGCTTACATGTCGACATGTGGTTACACAATTCCTCCGTTCTACTCATTCGGTGCGCTGATTTGCTTTTACATTTCATATATACGCATGAAAGAATGACTTACGGAAGTCTAACTGGTGCTTTGTGCATTACACTCGTTTGATGCTGGCAGCACGCTTGTTTGAGAGAACGTAATGAAGTGCAGCATTTGGGCGTGGTGAAGAACACTTAGAAAAAAATGTGCACTATATAGAAAGAGTTTAAATTTCTTTTTCAAAATTTGAAATAAAAACATATGAGTAGAACGGAAAGCCTCGCTGGAGGTTGCGTGGCCGGGCACCCCTGATTTCCGGCCATCGGCCACCCCTGCCGGCGCATCATATCTGCCGTCACAGCGCCGCGCAGAGGGCCTCCTCGAAAAGCCCCTCCACGCAGGGTCTTACAGCCGGCGCTTGTCACCCCTGCGCCTCCCACCGACGTCACGAGTCCCCTGCACCTCCCAATGACGTTGCAGGTCCCCTGCGCCTCCCACCCGTTGGTGCACGGCCGCTGCATCTCCGCGGCAGGCATGCCGCTCCGCCACAGCTGAACTTCTTTGATGTGGGGCATGTACTTATTTTGCCACGCCACTTGTACTTATGTGATTTCTTTTCTTTTGTATGTGCTGGTAAACCATGTAGCATACCGTGGCTGCAAGCAGCGTAGTTTCTGTTTACGATGTTCCCTTGCGCGATAAAGCCAGAGCCATCGAAGATGCGACCATGGCCGTAATGAGTGAGCAGAAATCGGAAGCTGTGAAACTAATTGTACGATGCTACTGTCCAATGAGACTAATTGTTCATAGATGTTTATTTGGCGATTTATAGGCATATGACATACATCTACATACATGAACAGTACACTTACTGAGGGCCGACAGGTTAGTTTAGTTGAAATATGATACAATTCAATTTTGTTGACAGAATAAGTTTGGTGATAAAAGTCTGTAATGATATCTCAGATTATTTAACAAACATATGAGGTGAAAAATATCTAGATAAAAAACGTTTACAAATGGATTAACTTAGCAAACTAGCAGAAGTACAAATGGATTAATTTAGAAAGTACAACACGCCCTAGCAAATAAGTACAACAATCATCGCCGGCATGTGTTATCTCTACACCGCCTCCCATTAGCCCGCTTCCTTGCTCTACATCCCGACCCCTCCTAGCTCACACTACTTGATTCGGTGCCCCTTCTTCCCCTCCCTTGGCTAAGCTCCATCGACACACAACCACCCACCGCGGGCTCGCCCCCTCACGAGCATCTTCTTCGTTGCCCCGATGCCTCCCAGTACCCGCAAGCCGCCACCGGCCCGCCCAGCCCCTCCACCCGCACGCCGCCACCTCCCCGCCCCTCCACCCGCACGCCGCCGCCAGCCAGCCCCGCCCCTGCCCATCATAGTACCCGCGCATGTTGCCCCTCCACCCGCATGCCGCCGCTAGCCCGCCCCTCGACACGAATGCCTCCGCCGCCGCCTCGCCCCTGGACCCGCACGCCACCGCCGCCCCTGCCCTTCACGGCTATCTTGACGCCTCTTCGTACCAGCAAACGCCGCTCGTTGACCCCACCGCTGGATTCTCCTCCATCGCGCATGCCGGCCGGAGCTTCGCCTCGCCGGACCGCCCTAATCTCTCGCGCTTCCCAGTCCTGTCATCGCTCCTGCAGCGCCACCTGCTTCCCCAATCTATGGCCAGCACCGCCTCTTCTCGACCAATCCTTCCTGCCCACGATCTCTGCCCCTGCTATACTGATTAGCCGCTGCTAGATTTCTCAATTCCATCTCTGCTTTTTCCTTGGATTTATTTCGTTCGGCCGAAAGTATAGATTGATTCGAAAAAAGTACAGATTGATTCAGATGAGAAGTGCATTTGGAAAATAAAAACATAAGCACAAATGAAGAGTAGTTGATGCAATCGGAGAAGTACAATCATATAATAGTGAGAGCTGCAAGTTTTATTTATTTATTTTGGAAGTGCAGAATTTTCTAAATCTGGGCATAGTGTTTAATTTTCGGGGAGGGCATTGGCTATTGGATGTTAAACATTCGACATCATATGAATTCCTAAAAAAATGGACGGGAAGTGCTAAGAAGTACACAAAATATTTGTTCGGAAGTATGGGACTTTGATTTCAGAAGTGGAATTGGACAAATACGCAGTAAAATTATGAAAGAATAAAACCTACAAGAAATACAAGAAAAGGAAAAATACACCAAAACAATTGTCAAGATGGAAGTACAAGTAGTAAAGTCATGAAGTACACATGTCAAGTTTGAAAGTGAAAAATTCCCGTGAAATGCAATAAATAAATAAAATCATTTGTAAAAAAAATTAATTCGCTATGGGAAAAAATCAATTCATCCGTCTAGCGGCATGGCGCCGCGTCGACTGCCTCAACGTCGACCCAGCCCATCGTCGATGCACCATCAACATTTGGAAGTTCAAAACTACGATCTTGAGAAGTACAATTCAGTTAAGGGAAAATAAGAAAAGGTAATTAAAATGTCTGCTGGGAAGTGCACACAACAGCACATGTAAGTACACGAAGTCAGGTTTAGAAAGTGCAAGTCTTCTCCTCCTGGAATTTCAGAGTACATATAAAATAGTAAAATATAATTTTCCTTAACTACACAAGTCAAACATTGGGAAGTACGCTTAGTTAGTTTTGGTAAATACATGATCTGCCTTGTAGCACATAAAAAGTAATAAAAATCGTCCACTTTTTACCTCATGAGAAGTACAAGCGGTGACCATGGGAAGTGCAAAATAAAATAATCTCGTCATTCATGAGGAAGTTCAAATAATCGACGATGAGAAGTACAACCATTCGACACGAGCAGTACATACACTTATGGTAGGAAGTACAAGAAAACGACAAAAATCCAAATGAAGAAAAAATAAAATTATCTCGTCATCCGCGAGAAATTTCAAATACTTGACGATGAGAAGTACAACTATTCGGAACGAGCAGTACAAGTGCTTATTATGGGAAGTACAAGAAAACCGATAAAATCCAAATGTAGTAAAAACGAAATAATCCCGTCACCCCCAAGGAAGTTCAAATAGTTGATGACGAGAAGTACAACCATTCTACACGAGCAGTACAAGCACCTATTACAGGAAGTACAAGAAGACCGACAAAATCCAAATGTAAAAAACCGAAATAATCTCGTCACCCTAGGGGAAGTTTAAATAGTTGACGGAGAGAAGTACAACCATTTGACACCAGCAGTACACCCACTTAATATAGGAAGAACAAGAAGACCGACAAAATCCAAATGTACAAAAAACAATAATTATCCCATCACCCGTAAGGAAGTTCATATATTTGACAATGAGAAGTACAATCATTCGACACGAGCAATAAACCCACTTAATATAGGAAGTACAAGAAACCCGATAGAGTCTATATTTAGAAAAAAACAAAATAATCCCATCATCAACGAGGAAGTACGAGCAGCGATTTCGAGAAGTACATGCGGACACAACAGTAAGTACAAGCGGTAATTACATCAAGAAAATACCCCCACTTAAGTTCACATAGCAACGTTGTGAAGTTCAAATATTAGGATCCAGGAAGTACATAATCTCTTAAATAGAGGCTAGGGAAAATCTAAAATTATCATTTCGAAGCACACATGCTAGTTTTTGTAAAACGCACTAGCATCAAAACATTTCCAGGAAGTACAACCACAAAGGCCAGGAAGTACAAGGACATGTCACGGGAAGTTCAGATGCACGTGGTTGTGCTGAGCATTTTGTGTGGTGAAAATTATAGCTCTATTTTACTGAATACTTTCATGAAACCGTACAAAGAAGTACAACCGTATTTCCCGATAAGTACAAGTTCACGTCGAGGAAAGTTCAACGCTCTGTTTTTACGGGGTGGAAATCTATTGTCCAAATCTCATCGATTTGATCACTAACCACTTCAATAATTGTCACCAAAAGCTTTATATGGTAGAGTATATGTCTAATTTCATTACCTACAACATTTACAACAAATAAATGGATCTAAGCCATCAAATTCAAACCGTTATCCCACAAAATATACCGGAAACATGATTTCAAAACTTCTAAAATTAGTTTTAAATCGTTCGGATTTGGCAAAAATGGTAAATACAAAAAAGATGCGCCATTTTGACAGCTTTCCAACCGTATATCATTTTCATTGTTTAAATATTCCGAATGGAAATCGCGGAGAAATTATTCGGTGCCCGTCACATAAAACGGGCGGACAGTAATTCGAGTTATTCTCTTAAACTGTAAAGAATTAGAGAAAATAATTCGAATAAGAAAGTTGTGCCTAGTCCATAGCTTTCCAACGCCATATCATTTGCATCATTCCGACAAACGGTTGAAAAAATTCATGCAAATTACTGTCCGCTCTTTTTTTAGTACGTCCGAATTTCAGTATTTTCAAAATTGTTCAAAAACTGTGAGGATTTTGAAAAAACTTAAAACATGAAAAAGTTGCGAAATTTCATTAGCTATCCAACGGTATATCATTTGCATAGTTTCGATAAGAGATTCGAAAATCGAACTAAAAGTTCGTTTTCTGGCCATATAGAGGCGTTTTGGTATTTTCAAAATTAAATTTAAACCGTGTAAAATTTGAGAAAAGTGTGAACATGAAAAAGTTGCGGTTTTTCATTATCTATCCAACGGTATATCACTTGCATAGTTCCGGCAAATGGTTGAGAAACTCCAGGTATAATCAGTAGTTTTGAAGAAAATGAGAAGTTCAGGTAAGTTCGACAGAAAGTTGAACCCTGTTATCCGGGAAGTACAACTTTGTGTCCAGAAAAAGTACAAGTCGGTGCTCAGAATATTATTCTGCAACCGGTTGCAGAATAGTGCTGGTATATATATATATATATATATATATATATATATATATATATATATATATATATAGGACATATTCATACTACACCCGGGTGTAGTTACACCCACATGTGTTTCTCATAATCTAGAGAGTATCTATCATACCTGAAAGTATGTACATGTAGTATGAAGTATATTAGACTATTTTGGTAGTATATATAATACTTTGTAGGCAGTATGCACAATTTTTTACGTAGAATCATTTTTTACGTATGCATATGCATATATTTCGGATATATGGTGCAAACTACTTGCTCACTTGCTATATTTTCACCAAACTTGGTTTGGAGTATCTTAGATATAACATACGAACATACTCAAATCGATAAAGTATCATATATACTTATGTATGGTAGTATATTAGATATGGGTGTAACTACACCCAGGGGTAGGAAGTATTTATCCTATATATATAGGTCTGCTATTCTCGAACCGGTTCGAGAATAACTATTCTCGAACCCTTTCTGAACTTCCCAAATCGTCGCGTCTGAACTTCCGACGAGTCAACAAATTGACTCGCATGCCCGCAGCACACGTGTTTTTCGCGTCCCGCTCCCGCTCGCATGTGAACTTCCTACGAGTCAACCAATCGTTTCGCATCCCACCTCCCGCTCGCTACCCATCTCCTACCTTCTCGCTCTCCACCATCTCCCTGCTCGCTCCCGAGCTCCTCCCTGCTCGCTGCTGATCTCCTCCCTCGCTCGATTCGTATCTGAGAACTTCGTCGACGGCGGCTCCTCATCTCCGTGTTCTCCTCCGACGCTTCACCGACGAACTTTTTCTCCACGGCTGTACCGCGGATCGTCGATATTCTGCGGCACAGTTATTCCATGCTAGACGTACACTGCTCTTATCTTCTTTTTATCCTGAGCTGCAGATTTGTTTTCCGATGGCTGTCACACAGGTCCGGCGTCCTTCTTCGTTAAATTTTCGACGTTCATGGCTCCGCCCTTACTCCTCCGTGTGTTGTTCTCTACGGTAATGGTTTTTGGGTATGTCTCCTCCATAGTTTTGTTGATTGATAGGTTCTGCTTGATCCTTATATACGATTTCTTCACAGATCTATGTTACTGCTTAGTTCGTTTTTTGCTCATGCTCCTGTAGTTATGTTTTTCTGACTTGATGCAGTGATGACGCGGGTGGCCTTCATGCTTACACTTGATGTAGCAACATAATCCAAATAATTTTTGGCATCTGATTTATTTTTTCATACCCACCAGTGAATATTTTTGTTGTTATAACTAATGAACTTCTTTATTTTTATGATGTGAACTACGGAGATGCATGAAATTTCTCAGTTGCCTGTTTGATTTTTCATGATACAGATAAGTTGGGGCCTCTGTTTTTCATGCAATTCTACATTGAGCATGTATGTATTTCTCTGTTAGTTAGCTGTGAACTTCTCATTAATGTACAAACCAATTTGTTTTATTTTTTTGTTTTTTCATTCCTACGTATGTTTTTATCATTTTTTATCTGAAAATGAAATGTTGTTACTTTATTAAGTGAACTACTGTCAGTTTACTTCTGGTATTTTTTATTTTTGTTAACTCAACGTATGAATTAACCAGTTTTTAATTATTTTTTTATGCTTGTACATACTTTTTAAAGTATAGTGTTTTATGTTAGGGGGGGGGGCCCATACTAGGAAATGAATAAAAGGTTTTTAACAAATGTTTAAAACAGAATAAAATACTTTTTTAAATGAGTGAACTTCTTGCGTTTTGAGAAGTGCACTTCGTGATGTGTTGGGGAACTCCCATCCGCCATATTAGGAAATCAATAAATGGTTTTAAAACATAGTCAAATACTTTTTTTCAAGTTGAGTGAACTCCTGACTGTTTTTCAAGTGCACTTCGTAATGGTTGTGGGGTCGGTGCGGGTTTGACACGCCCCACCATATATGTTTTCCTTTTTTTTACATAAAGTGAATCGCAGTCGCAGTTTCATGTGAACTTCCTGTCGTTTCTATCTGACTGACAGAGGTAACGTTTAGTGTGTTTTTTATTGTTGCCTCTTTTTTTATTATAATTTTCTTGCAGTTATTTCCCAACTCCTCTTTTTACTCCGCTTGTCTGTGCCTTCGTCTTCTCTCTCCCCACTTCCCACTCGCAGACGGACCATCCTAAACTGCTCCATCTTCTCCGCAATGGCGGTGGCGCTCTAGGTAACTGCTGCCCTCCCCATGGTTTCCTCTCCCCCGTCCCGTGTTCTTATTCCTTTTTTCTACTCGAAATCCACCATTTCCCCTTTGTTCTAAACCCTAGGTCCGCTGCAGTTTCCTCGTCCTCGCCGTCTTCGGTGTTTGCTGGCGATATTTCCCCGTTCGGCCGGCGGTTGGAACTCCGGCCGCTTCTCTGATTCTTCTCGCGGTGGTTCTACTTCGTCCCAGACGGGCTGCTCGTCTTCAATTTTTGGGTTGGGAGTCCGTTCCTCTTTCTATTTTTCTGGGTGATGGATAAGGATTCTCCGACTGGTGGTGGAGGTTTGTTTTCGGTTTTGTAAATTCATGTTTTTTTTGCGTTGTCAACAATGAAATAAACATGTTATTTTTAATGTTTGTTTGTTCTGTCCTATGATTGGACCATTTATTTTTGTTCTAGGGTTTGCTTCTGTAGGCTTTTTTTCTGTGTTATAATTCCATGTGGTCACTATTTATTGTTCTATCTATTTATGTGTTTTCTATATAGCACATGTTATGAATTACTTGTCATTTAAATGAACTCACTATATTAATTATGTTCATTCTCCGTATTTATAATCTTTCTTTTTTATGTAGAGGCTGTTTTTTTAATTGAATCATGAAATTAACATTTTTGCTGCACATAGGAAGTACAAGTCTGAACATGTGTTTTTTTTATGTGTTTATAGTGAACTTTTTTGTTTTTTGTATTTCTTCAGGCAAGGTTTTTGATCATGTTGATGATTGTGGTGATGCTGTGTTTTCTGGGTTGGGGAATCTACCTTCTAATGTGACAGATGATGCTGATGATTCAGGTTAGCAACATATATATGTGAACCTCACAAACATTTTCTAGTGAACTTCCTTTTTCTTCTATCCATACAATCTTTTTGTTTACATGTCCTTTTTTATGTTTTTGTTTTGTGTTATGCAGCTGACCAGACTATAAGAGAATCTCTAGATTTGCTGAACCATGATTTTGCTGCATATTCTTCTGTCAGTGTACCGCGGTTCTTAGATATCCCTGTATTTGATAGGACTCCTGCCGTGGAGAAGGGTAACATGGGCAGCCCTGTCTTTGATTATACTCCTCTGCAGCAAGTTCTTGAATCTGAAACAGTTGAAGCTACACCTGTGATGGAAGAAACCCAATCTCAATCTGTTGTTGGAACTCAAGTAGTTACTCGGGATTATATGGTTGAAGAACAGCTTGCGAAGGAAAAGGAGAGACAAGCTGCTAAATTAGCTCAGCACCAGGAGAAATTGACTACATATTACCGGAAATACCCTGCGAAAGCAAAGTCTGCTAAGGGTAATGCCGTTGTCAATGATGTTCCACGTGACGGCGAGGCTGCTGAAAGCACACGTGATGAATGTGCTGCTGAAATTACTCCTCCTAAAGTGAGGAAAGAAAGGGTTGTTTGCAGGAAGGTTAAAGAGAATTCACCTTTGGCGAAAGCTGCTGCTGCTGCTTCCCAGGCCAGAAATCCTGTGCAGCAGACATACCCCCCAGCTGCCACTCAAGATGATGTTGCTGCTGACAAGGTTATTTTCTTTTATGTTCTTATTTGTTTATTCTGTTAAATACCTTTTTTGTCCACTTTTACATATTTTGTACCATTTGTGAACTTCTCTTTTGTTATTTTTTTTAAATCTGCTGCTTCTGTCTAGGCTACAAATCCTGTGCGGCGCAGCCCTCGTGTTGCTGTTACTGTCCAGTCCACTGTTGCTTCGAAAAGAGTTTCATCTCCTGGGAAATCACGTTTGGGTCACCGTAAACGTAAGATTGATGTCGATGAGACATATGTCCCAGATTCCACTGAAGATGGTGTTGCTGCTGGCAAGGTTATTTTGTTTGTTCATTTTTACATAATTCTTCCACTGTGAACTTCTTTGTTTATTGAATCTGAACTCTTCCCTTTTTATGCATCTCATTTTGTGTAGTGCAATGCTAAGAAGAGTCGTACAGAATTGGTTAGCGATGAATCAGACTTTGAAGCTCCTGCCAAGGTTAGTGTAGTGTGAACTTCTGTGTTCATGTTGGTGTGAACTTCCTCTTCTCATTAATTTTTTTGTGGTTTTTAAATGTTTGTTTTTTTATGTTTTTTTCTATACCAGGGGAAGAAAGTTGGTAGGAAGCCAGGTCCTTCTAAACCTGTTGTTTTGGAAGGTGATTCGAAGAAAGTTTTGAAAAGGCCGACAAAGAAAACCATGGCTAGGAAGAGGAAGGCAGTTGAAGATCTTGATGGCGAGAAGACGCGTTTTCAGCAAACTATTCGCTGTTCTCTCGGTGAAGTGCGTTCGAGTCGCAAGCAATGTTAAAACAGCAACACAGATTGAAGGTTGAGCAAGCTGGTTTTGGTTGTGTTTTTCAGTGGGTCCTGGAGGGTAACATATCACGTGTTCTCATGTGTTATTTGATGAAGACTATTGACACTTCTACCATGAAGTTGGCTTGTGGATCTGGCAGAGTTCTAGAGGTTAATAGAGACACTGTTCATCAGGTGTTTGGTTTTCCTATAGGAGGCGATACTCCTATACTGCCTACAGAATCTGGACATGACGAGTCATTGGCTCTTTTGAAACAAGAGTTTGGGTTCGAAAGCAATGCTAGTATTGAGCCTAAAGATCTCGCGTCAATTGTTATCCGATCTTGTTGAAGACCCCGAGAAGGAAAATTTGGTCTGTTAAGGTCTTCTTTGCCATTCTTTTTAGCAAGCTCATATGTCCTGGTTCAGCTACCCGTGTCGGTAGGGAAGCTGCAATGCTTGTGAACATGGATTATGATAAGATGGCAAAGATGGATTATTGCCAGCTTGTTGTTGATGAGTTGAAACGAGCTGCTACTAAATATCAAGACCCTGATATCCCTCAGGCTGGTTTAGAAGGGTGTGATGTTATCCCCACTGTTATGTATCTTGACAGCATTTTTTTACCACCACATTCTGTCATGCATACTCGAACTCCTCGCGCAAACTTTCTGCATGAGAAGCCGCTCAAGGCTATTTACAAAATGGACATTGAAAGGAATGGTGGACCAGAGTTGATGAAGTACAAGTTTGGCAGAATTGTGGTTAGTTTTTTCAAACTGTAACCCTTTTTTTTATGTGGCATCTGATCTTCATATTACATCGCAAGTGAACTTCCTAATTCTTTTTTTTAATGTTTTATGTGGCATCTCAATATTTTTTTTTATATCCCAAGTGAACTTAACTAGTTTTGTATTTATTTTTAAATTGTTATCTGATCTTCATACTACTTTATGTATCATCTGAACTTCATAATATCTGCTAAGTGAACTCCTGTATTACAATGCAGTGGAAAGGCCGCAACCAAATTGCTTATTCATATCGGTATCGTGTTGAAGATTTAATTGTTCATCTCAATGAGGGCACCTATTGTAGTGAGCCTCGATGTCGGTAATGCCAATGAACATCCTGCTGGAGGTCATTGCGAGATTCCAATTTTGCAACTTGCTAATGTCAACACGAAAGACAAGCACCAGTCTGCTTCAACTAGTGCTGGGATGCCTTCTGCTGGTGTTATTGATGAGATTGGATCACTGTTGCAGAAAGTTGAGTATCTCTCTCGTACGATTCCGACTACAGCTGATCGTGTGAAACGATTTCAAGGTCGGCTTGCTGATGGTACTTTCCCCAGTGTTGAAGCATTGGATGAGCAGTCAAAGCGTGAAGCATCGCTCCTTGATAGCTTGAGGGGTGCTTTGTCTTTAATGCGCACAGGTTTTCTTGATTTTGGTATGAATCAGGACTCCTTGTGCAAGCAGTATGATAGCCGTGTAAATGTATCAGGCAACAATAGTGTTGAAAGTAATGTTCAGAACAATATTTCTTCTTCTGGTGAAGATGTTGATGCAGGACTTGGTCAGTCAGCTGCTGAAGCTGAGGTATAATTATTCCTTCTTGAACTTATGTCCATGCCTTTTATGTGAACTTCCTTTTTATCTCTTGTTTTGTGCTATTACATATATGTGAACTTCTGTGTTTTTTCATGTGAACTTCCTTACCTTTTCTTTTTTGTTATCTTCTTATTTTACAGGAAGATGCTAGGATTGCTGAGGAAAATGCACCTCAGAATTCAGGAGATGGTGATGATGCACCTGTGAATGATGGTTTTGTTCGTCCGCCAACCCCTCAGTGTCCTCCACCTTTTTTTGAAGATGTAGTTTTTGATAAATCACCTCCTGTAGCTGAGGTATTTTTTTCTTGTTTGCATTTTGCTTTTTTATTTTTTTATAGTTGGGCTTTTTTTGTTTTGTTTGTGTATATGAACTACTCCACCTTCTCCATCTGAACTTCTGTTTTTTTTTGTTGGTAGGTAAATGTAAAATGTGTTGAGAAGGGTGGTCTTCCAGATGACAGTGATGACAATTCATCTGTTGATCGTTATTATGTCAAGCATAATTTTGTCCATCCGGCAACCCCTGTAACTCCTCCTTCAGATGACAGTGATGGTAATTCTGGTGGTGAATGTGACAAAGTTGCTGATCATTATTCTGAGGAAGACGTTGTTAGAAAGGGGAATTTATTTCCTGAGATAGTTGTACATTCTGATGGAGACAAAGATGCTGAACATCATGCTGAAGAAGGTGCAGTTGTTGGAAAAGGTTTCTCAATTCCTGAAGATCTTGTAACATGTCAGGATGGGAAGGATGCGAACGATGCTGCCCAACTACCTGGCATTGGTGCAGTTGTTTCCGATACATGTGCTGAGGTTGCTGATGATGTTGGTGTATTACCAGCTGCTAAGGATTCTAAGTCCGTTGTTGAGCATGGTCGTGAGGAAGTACGTGTTGCTGCTGCACGTGGAGAACTGCCGGATACTGAAGCCAATATAGAGCGCAGCACTGGTGCTGATGATGATGACAATAATCGGTCTCAGTGCGGAGATAGCTATGGACGCGATGCCTCTGATTTGATTGAGCAGTCGAGCTCAATCTTTGAAGAATCAACAGATGACTTGAGCGCTTCTATTGAAGAATCTCCTCAAGACTTAGGCAAGGATATCTGAATGGGGAACATACAGTTCTCCTACCCCACACACACCCTCCCCTAATGCTAGCCCGCCTTTTTATTCTTTATGTTTACTCCTCATATATCTCTATCTAAAACCTTTTTCCTCTTTTTTTGGTTCTTTTTATGGGGGGAGGGGTTTGGTGGGGTGCTTTTGTATATGTATTTTGTTTTTCGCTGGTTGGCATCATGTTCCATGTAAGACACTTTCTAATGCTATGTAATGTGGCATGAGTTCATGTTGTAGTTTTCATTTTCTGCATGTATATGACTGACCGGGGGGAGCGATATCGCGTGTGTGTATTTTTTTGATGGTAGCCTTCATTGATCAACTGTGGGTCTTCTGGACATCCCAGTTTCTGCACCACGTTTTTGAATATGTGAACTTCTGTAATATCATCATCTGAGCTTCCTTTTTGTTCTTACATTTTGTTTGTATTTTCTTATCTTTTGCAGACTCGGGTTTATGTTCGGCGCCTCCACTGTCTCTTCAACCTATGATGATTAAAATCAAAGAAGTATATGAAAGCGTTTGCAAGTTGGGGAAAGATCCCATAAGAAGGTTCTATCTGTTTTTTATGATTTGTTTTTTTTTTTTTTTTTTATTAATTGTTTGTTTGTCCTCTATTTTTTGTGTTTTTTTTCTGCAGTAAGAAGACCCTTTTCAGGAATGATCAATGTAATTGCACGGTCGGACAAATTGCTGAAGCTTTTAAACCCAATGGTTTTCTTTGTTCTCTAACTGTTTCTGTTGGAACATACTTGCTTGGTCAGAAGTACAAGAATTCTGATAAAATGGTGGTGCCATACATTTGTTCTGTAAGTTATTTTTCCGTTCTTTTTATCATTTTTTAGTTTTTTTTGTTAATGTAGGTGCTTATTTTTTTTTCTCCTTTATGTTTTCACCTTTTTGTGTTTCATTGTTATGTTTGCAGAGGCAGATATTTGAAAGAAATCTGGGTTCTCGGCTTGTTCGTAAAATTTTCAGCGTCGATGCTCTGGAACGTTGTGGCACCCCGGACCAACTGTCCGAAATACCCGTTATGCATTCACTCATGATCCCATGATCAGTGTAACATGAGCACATAACCGAACTGATAAACAGAGTTACAACATCCATTACATAGTACCGAAAATAATAAATAGTCTTACAAATGGTCTTATAACCAAGTCTTACACAAATGGCCACATCGGGCTGAATTCAAACATCCAAAAGCAGCGGATACAAATCAACTTCGTCGGGCCCAAGTCATGCCTTAAACCCTACAGGTAGCTGACCGGGAAACGTCCTAAGTCGCATAGTCGTCCTGATAACCACCATCATCTTCGAAATCCTCCTCATAGTCTGGCCAAGTAAATAGCCAGGGACAAAGCCGTGAGTACATTTTGAATTGTACTCGCAAACCATTTACAAAGTAACATATTAAAGGGAACAAGGTACCGAGAACTAAACTAGGAGATCAAGAGGGAATATCTAATTTCATTTAAGAATATGTCATGTAGGAGAGAAGAAGTGTTTTAGGTGGAGTTAGCATCTCAACTTCATGGGCGAAGGAGACACTTAAAGATTCATCTAAGACATCCCTACATGAATTAATTTAAGAAGACTCTTCACGACATAAACACTTAGGAAGGGTAGGCCCAAAATTTATCAATTCTTTTCCGACCACCTCATTGTGGTCATCAACCATTTTTCCAAGTACTCCAAGTACTCCAACACAAATCCCATTGTCTTTCCTTTGTCAAACATTTTCATAAACAAAACACATCAGGCTAAGCAACAGCCAATCCAACCGTCCATGACCGCGGACACGGCTATTCGAAGTTTGCACACTTTCCCCACAAGATCTGATAAATCCGCCGGGATCATCCCCGGGCCATCATACGAAAGTATGTGGGTATCGGATAACCAGTCGAAGCCTTTCGCACATTCTAATTAGCAAGAGGTCCTACCCTATGGAGTATGTACCTCCCCGGCACCGTGGCAGCTCACCTCCTTTAGAGCGTGGCTCCACCGCCAAGCCGGGAGACCCATAGTGTCTTCCGGACGGGTCAGCCCCGAAGGCCTCCCGTTATACTATTGTCCCAACCTCGACAATCCGGACTCGGGGGTATCCGTACCCTTGTATAGTTATGCGGTGCCTCATGCTAAAGAGAACGAACGTCGAGCTAAGCCCCGTGCCCATGTTGGAGTAATGTGGTTGCGCGAGTTTGTTGTCATGGGTGAGTACTTAGGCGCCAAAGTTTTCGCAATATCCCACCCACTTTCTCATCCCCATCATTTTTACCAAGTCCCTTTCCTTTCTCAAATTCCCACTCGGGCATAACATTACACCCAAGGTTTTTAACAAAAACTTTTACAACAAGGTAAAACCTTGAGGGTTTTCCCAATCCTAAAGTTTATGTGTGAACTAAGATGCACAATAGCATAAGGGTGCCATCATACAATAGAGAGTGTCAAAAGCATCCATACCCATATTGAGTATGAATGGAGATAATCAAAAAGTGGAGCAAAAACATGATGTTATCCCAAATTTTTAACTAGAATTAGGAGGTGTCAAATGAGTGAGTTTTAATCCACATACTTAGAGTAAGCACGCGAACTATCAAGAGGGAAATAATTACATACTTGGCGGTAAGTATGTCAAAGAAGAGAATTATCCAACCGAAAAACGCAAAGGATCAAGATGGGGAAGAATAAAAGATCTCAACCAAGAACATAGATAGTAAGGAGTCAAGGTAAATGGCTTGCCTTGGCTGGCTAGTCCCTGGTCTTCTTCAACACCTTCTCCAAAATCCTCTCCTTCGGCTTCTCCCACGTTCGTATCCAGCGTCGCGAAATTAAAAAGGGCAACATACAATCAACACATAACTCAAGAATCAAGTTTTGAGAGAATATGACAAAGCATGCAGGGGTATATGTTGTATTAAAGTGAAAACATGGTTTGGCCAAATTTATGATGGAAAAAGGGTTGAGGTGGAAATCAATTAAAAGAACAAGTGTTTAATAAGGACAATATTTCATGTGACATAACATTTTTATAAACGATCCAGAATTAATCTAAACAGGGACCAATATTATTTTTCTCAGATGCACGATACTAAAACAAGATTAACACAATTGGAATCAGTCAAAAATATTAATTCAATGATTTTAGGATTTTTGTGGAGTGTGCAGAATACATAGAGCAAGTTTATTACACCAAAATTCGTATAAAAATCCTAAAAATATGGGGTCAGTGGCATGTGAAAGGTCTTGAAATTATCTTTCCAACGTCACTGGTTTCATTTCATTTGAATTTATAAAACTCGAGATAATAGCAATTTAGTGCACAGGTGTTAAACAGGAATTATAAACGGAATTCAAAAAGGGAGTTTGGGCGGGAAGGGATCTGGGCCGCGCGGGTGTGCGAAACGGGCCGGCCCAGGAGGATTTGCCACGCGGGCGGGAAAGAAAAAGGAAGAAAACAAAAAGAAAAGAAGGGGGGCCCGGGGCGGGCCAGGCCTTGCATGGCCACCTGGCCTGCATGGCCCATGCAGGCGTCGGATGAGGATCCGATGGCCCATGGCCATCGTCTCCCCCACGCGAGCGCAGGCACGAACGGCGGCCGCGTCTGGCAGGGAAAAAAAAGAGGGCGGCGGCCGGGAAACTCACCGGAGATGGCTGGGGCACGGCGGGGAAGTTGAGGCGGGTCGAGGTCGTCGCGGAACTTGGCAGGGACGAGCTCGGCGGCGCTCCTCTCCTTCTCTTGGCTCCCGGCAGTACCTCCTCCGTCAAGGCGTCCGGCAGCAAGGCGTGGGGCGGCGACGTCCGTCGATCCTGGCACGGCGAGGAAAGGGTTAGGGCGACGTAGGAGGTGGCAGGGAGGGGCTGGGTGAAGAAGAGTGGACGGCGGCGGTTGGAGCTCTTGCAGCACCTCCCCGTCTTCTCCGATGGCGTGATCACCGGGCAGGGCTCCGCCGCAGGAGGGAGCAGCAGCCCAGAGCAGCGCCTCGGGCGCTCTCTGGAGCGTCTGTGGAGGTGGGGAAGTAAGTGGGGCGGTGTGAGGGTGGAGGAGGGGGTGCGGTGCCCCTTTTATAGGCGAGGCAGGGCAACAGACGGGAGGCGGACGGTGGCGTCGGCCAATCCAGAGAAGGGGACAGCGGCAGCGAGCGGGAGGGAGTCGAGGGGGCGCGCGGGGTCTCGAGGCGTCAGGGAGGGATACGAGGCGTCGAGCGGGTTTCCGAGGCGAGGGCGGGCGTCGAGGCGTCGCCGCTCGTCTGGAGTCTGCGCGCGCGTGCGAGGGAGAGGTCCAGGGCGTGCACGTTTCGTGGCCAGGCTCCTGGTGGGCTTGGTGGCTGGCCTTGGGCCGAGTTGGAGGGGAAAGGGGGAGTCCAGGGAGGGTCCAAGGGAGGGGGGGGGGGGCGGGCCAGGTGGTTTTTGGGCCAAGGAGAGGGGTGGTGTGAGGGCATCAAGTGCCGGCCAAGATTGAGAGGGAGAGAAAGAGAGAAAGTAGAAGGAAGAAGGGAGGGGTAGTGTCCCCTTAGGGTTTGGCAAAAACCAGAGGTGGAGAAGAGAGGGGAGTACAAAGTGAGGGTGTCACTTGTCCGGTCTTAAGAGAGAAAAGAGAGAGAAAAGTTGCTAAGGAAAGAGAGGGGGTAGTGTCCCTCCTTCCTAGGGTTTTGCTCTAAAAGAGAGAAAAAGAGAGGGGCATGGTGCATGGGGAGAAAAAGAAATGTCATGTGGTTGCATGCATTCATGTACCCATACCATGATGAAGAGAGCAAAACTTCTAGAGAGGTTTGGATGTGGGAAAGTCTCACTAGAGGTGTCATGAAAAGAGTGTTAGCACTTTTTAATTCTTGGTGTTTAAATTTGTTACTAAGTGTTTTAGTGAGGGAAGTTGTTTATTAACACATACTACTCACCAAATTCTAATCAAAACTACTAGCTATGCACACTAGGTAGCAAGATAAATAAAAGTTTTTGTTGGCCCATTTTTTTAAAACTAGAAAATATGCAGGTTTGGAAAAATGGGTTGTGACAGACCTTCCCCCCTTAAAAGAATCTCGTCCCGAGATTCCGGAACTAAGAGCTGAAGAGATAGGGGAACTCGCTCCTAAGATAATCCTCCCGTTCCCAGGTAGCTTCGTCCTCAGAATGGTTACTCCACTGAACCTTGAAAAACCTAATCTTTCTTCTGCGAGTGAGCCTTACGGCCTCTTCCAGGATTCGGAGGGGTTTCTCACGGTAAGTTAAATCTTGATTTAGGTTGATAGAGCGGTGGTCGATGTTTTTGAACACTTCAGGCTTATCAGGCACTTGGAGACATTTCCGGAGTTGGGAGACATGGAAGACATCATGAAACTCTGACAGTTCTGCAGGTAGCTCCAATTGATATGAGACTTCTCCGCGGCGACCAAGGACCTTGAAAGGACCAATGTACCTTGGTGCCAACTTGCCCTTGACATGGAAACGTTGCATTCCTTTGAGAGGGGTGACACGGAGGTACGCAAAGTCTCCGCTGTTGAATGTCACTTCACGGCGTTTGGGGTCGGCGTAGCTCTTCTGGCGAGATTGAGCAGCCTTCAAGCGATCTCGGATAAGTTGAACTTGTTCTTCTGCTTCGCGAAGTATATCAGGCCCGAACACTTGACTTTCTCCGGTCTCGGACCAATTGAGAGGGGTGCGACACTTGCGCCCATAGAGTGCTTCAAATGGTGCCATCTGGAGGCTGGCCTGATAGCTGTTATTGTAAGAGAATTCCGCAAAGGGAAGGCAGTCTTCCCATTTGGCCCCATATGATAGAACACAAGCACGGAGCATGTCTTCCAAAATCTGGTTCACTCGCTCAGTCTGTCCTCCGGTTTGCGGGTGATATGCGGTGCTGAAAGAGAGTTTGGTCCCCAGGGCTTCATGTAGTTGGTTCCAAAACCTAGAGGTAAATTGTGTGCCGCGATCAGATACAATTCTCTTGGGAACTCCATGAAGACTAACGATCCGAGAGATATAAAGATCTGCTAGGCGACGTCCATTGAATGTGGTCTTGACAGGTAGGAAATGGGCGACCTTGGTCAATCGATCCACAATGACCCAAATAGAATCGTGTCCTCGGCTGGATCGTGGTAGTCCAGTGATAAAGTCCATCCCCACTTCTTCCCACTTCCATACCGGGACCTTCAGGGGCTGAAGTAAACCCGCAGGGCGTTGATGTTCCGCTTTGACGCGCTGACAAACATCACACCTAGCGATGAAAGAGGCAATGTCACGCTTCATTCCATGCCACCAGAAAGTCTCCTTGAGGTCTTGATACATTTTTGTTCCACCGGGATGAATGGAGTAAGGGGTGTTATGAGCTTCATCCATAATTAGGTGCTTTAATTCAGGGATAGTCGGTACACAAAGGCGCCCATTATACCACAAGACTCCTTCTTCATCAATGGAGAATCCAGCTACTTCCTCCTTGTCCATACGGCGTTTGATACCTTCAATACTCTCATGTCCCTTCTGAGCTTCCTTGATCTGATCTTGGAGGGTGGGTCTAACTTCCAATGTGGCTAGAAAACCATGGCTAACCAGCTCCAGTCCGAACTCTTCGAACTCTTGATACAGCAAGGGTTGCTCAATCTTGAGGCGGGCATTCAGCGAGCATGGTTCGCGACTAAGGGCGTCGGCGACCACATTCGCCTTTCCAGGATGGTAGTGGATACTCAAATCGTAGTCCTTGATCAGCTCTATCCACCTCCTCTGTCGCATGTTCAACTCTCTCTGGGTGAATATGTACTTGAGACTCTTGTGATCAGTGTAAATGTCACACCGGTTTCCGATGAGATAGTGGCGCCAAGTTTTGAGAGCATGAACTACGGCAGCTAGTTCCAGGTCATGTGTGGGGTAATTCTCCTCGTGTGGCTTCAGCTGTCGGGAGAGGTAGGCAATAACTTTCCCTTCTTGCATCAGAACACTGCCAAGTCCGAGCTTGGAGGCATCGCAATAAATTACAAAGTCCTTGGTGACATCTGGCATGGTGAGGATAGGGGCAGACACAAGACGCTTCTTGAGCTCTTGGAAACTTTCTTCACATTTTTCGGTCCACTCAAATTTCTTGCCTTTCTTGAGCAGCATGGTCATGGGCTTGGCAATACTTGAGAAACCCTCGACAAACTTGCGGTAGTAACCCGCCAATCCGAGGAAGGATCTCACCTCGGTGGGATTAGTTGGCGGTTTTCGATCCATGATAGACTTGATGAGAGAGGGGTCGACAGAGACTCCTCCAGCGGACAGAACATGGCCAAGAAATCCCACTTCCTTGAGCCAAAACTGACATTTGCTAAACTTAGCATAGAGTTGATGTTGTCTCAAAGTGCCCAAAACGAGTCGTAGATGCTCTTCATGTTCTTCTTCACTCTTGGAATATACTAGGATGTCATCGATAAACACCACGACAAACTTGTCGAGGTAATCCATGAAGATCTTATTCATGAGGTTCATGAAGTAGGCGGGAGCATTGGTTAGACCAAATGACATTACGGTGTACTCAAACAGTCCGTATCGAGTGGTGAAGGCTGTTTTGGGAATGTCAGACTCCCGTACTTTGAGTTGATGGTAACCCGTACGGAGATCAATCTTGGAGAAAACTCGGGCTCCATTCATCTGATCAAACAAATCTTCAATCTTGGGAAGAGGATATTTATTTTTGATGGTAACATCATTGAGTTTCCGGTAATCCACGCACAGGCGAATGGTACCGTCCCGCTTGTCCACGAATATCACGGGAGATCCCCATGGCGAGGCACTAGGTCGGATTAGACCTTTACTCAACATATCGTCCAGCTGTTTCTTTAACTCAATCAGCTCTTGGGGGTTCATGCGATAGGGCCTCTGTGCTATAGGGGCTGTTCCGGGGTGTAGTTCGATGATGAACTCGATATCCCTGTCAGGGGGCATACCGGGCAACTCTTCTGGGAAAACATCTGGATACTCACAAACGATTGGGACAAGATCGATGGGGGTTCCAGAGACACTTTGTTTGCAAAAGGCTTTGGAAGAAGGTATGGTGGCGGTGTATTCTATTTGAATCCCTTCACTATTGGTTAAGGTGATAGATTTCTGGGCACAATCAATGTGGCCTTGGTATTTAGTCATCCAATCCATCCCCAGAATTACTTCTAACCCTTGGGCTCCTAGGACAATGAGATCAGCTTGGAAAGTGACACCTAAGATCTCTACCGGAACTTGTTTGCAAGATAGGCGAGTTTTAGCGGTGGATCCAGGTATTTGAACTAGCATGAGTCTATCCATGAGAGTGGGTGTCATTTTACTTTTCTTGACAAAGGGTTCGGTAACAAAGGAATGCGATGCACCGGAATCGAAAAGAACTCTTGCGGGGGTGGAGTGGACTAGGAACGTACCCATCACTATGTCAGGAGATTCTTCAGCTTCCTCGGCATTAACATGGTTCAGGTGTCCTCTTGCAGTGTTGGCTTGCTTCTTAGGCGGGGGCTTCCTTCCAGTTGCAGCACGAGCTTGGCCTTGATTTGGTCTTGGTGCGTTGGGGCGCTGAGCAGGATTCATCTTGGAGGGGCATTCACGAGAGAAGTGCCCAGGCTGTCCACAAGCGAAACATCCATCTCCCTGAGTGCGAGTATTGGGGTTGTTGCGGGGGTTGTTGTTGAAGTTTCCTCCTCCAGTACGGGGCTGCATAGTCTGGCGGTTGGTGTTGTTGTTGGAGGGGCGATAAGCAGGGGCAGGCGCTCGCTGAGGCTGGGGCGCCGGCCTAGGTGGAGGCTGGCCACGGAACCTAGCATTGCTTGGTCCACTCTGCTGTTGCTGCTGCATCTTGCGCTTGCGGGTCTCATAAGCTGCCTTGCGCTTGGATTCCACCATGATGGCGGCATCCACCAGAGCTTCAAGATCAGCGTAAGGGACGGCCACAAGAATACTCTGGATCTCTTCATGAAGACCATTAAGGAAACGGTCCCTTTTCTTCTCATCAGTGTCATTGTCCCGAGGTGCATACCTAGCCGTGGTGTTGAACTTGTCCAGGTAGTCGACCACACTACCATTGTTCTGCTTGAGGTTGAAGAACTCATCTCTCTTGATCTTGATCAAACCAGACGGGATGTGAGCTTTGCGGAACTTAGTGACAAATTCCTCCCAAGTGATCACATGATCCTCAGCTTGCATTGCCTTGACATTTTCCCACCAAGCTCTTGCGGGTCCGGCGAGAAAGTGAGTTGCAAGGACCACCTTCTCATTTTCGCCCACAGCTGCGACTTCCAGATTGTTCTCGATAGTACGGAGCCAATCGTCCGCATCAAGAGGGGCGGTGCACTTGGTGAACACCGGCGGATTGGTATTCTGAAAGTCCCTTAGCTTGGATCTTGGGGCTTCCTCACCATCACCTCCGTTGTTGTTGTTTCCCGCGGCAAGCTGCGCAATATTCTGCAGGGCCGCGATGGTGGCTTGGCTCTCAGCGCGAGCAGCTTGACGGTCTTCCATAAGGAGGCGAAGGAGTTGAGCCATATCGGGTTCAGGGGGTGGTGGTGGTGGAGGGTTGTTCTGGTGCGCTCCGCGGCGAGTGTCAACCATCTGATGAGATGAAGACATAAGACAAAAGGGAACAACTTTGATAGGCGAGTTCTTTCTAAGGGGGAGGGAATGACAAGATGCATAAAAACTTGTTGAAAAACTTGGAAGAAAAACAACATAAAAGCAAATGCAACCATCAACATCACATAGATATCACCAAAAGATCATAGTTCACCACATCAAGGTCACCATAGGACCAACATCGTTCTACGCGATTACATCAAGGACAACATAACATAACATAACTAGCGATAGTGCGGTGCTCAAACTAGTCGTCGTCTAGGATGATGGTGTCATCCTTGGTCGGCGGCTCCTCAAACGGCGGCTCCTCGGGGTCTTCCTCCTCGGATGACTCGCGAGGGGTAGGGGGTGCTGGCTCCTCCGGCTCGTCGTTGATGAAGTCCAGATCATCCTCATCTTCCTCTTCGGACGGATTGTTCCAATCGTACCCTTCTTCTTCCATGTAGTCATCATCATCGCTAAGGAGGGCAGCATTCTCCTTGCGGAGATCCTCGCCATCATCCTCCAGCTCCTCTATCTTGGACTCAGCCTCGCGGAGTGCCGTCTTAAGGTGTGCCACCTTCACCTTAAGCATGTACTTGGCCTCTCTTGCCCGGAGCTTGAGCCTCCGCTGGCGGCGAGCCCTACGCTTCATCTCCTCAAGGTCTCTCTTGACCTCGCCCAACTCATTAGTCAGCATCTCCTTCTCCATCCCGCGGATGTCGAGGCTGTTCTGAGTCTTGCCGAGGAGGAACTCCATCTGGCCAGCGTGTCGACCGAGGGGGCAAACATAGGGCACAATGGTGGGAAGGCCCTCCTCATCACGCCGCCCAAAGTGAGAGTAGGGAAGGTTCTTCTCCTCGAGCTCCGCACGGTGGTGGAACGCGAGGCGAGCAAGGGCTGCCTGGAGTGCGCGAACCAAACCATCCTCCCAAGTGCGCTCGAACAGCTGGATCTCGAACTCCGGGAGCTGCTTGACGTGGGAGCCCCGGATGTTGCAGACGATCATCCAGGACAAGTCCTCGTTCTCGATATCGTTCATCTGTCCGCCCTTCACCTCGGGGCGGAGGCGACCGACGGCGTTACAAATGTCGATCAGGGCGGTCTCGAAGAGGAACAAGGGCTGCGACTCTCCCACCTGACGGCTCCGGGTGTACATAACTTCCTCCATCTACACAAAATTTTAAGGTTAATACAAGTAGTAATATGACAAGTGTGCAAAATTTTAAGGTACATAATATAAAACAGTTTAAGATTAATGCAAGTAATTTATCTCTAAGGAGAAAAATTTAGGGGAGAGACGAGGCTTTCTTTTAGCTTAGAGTCAACTCGTTTTTGATATTGAAAATAGTTTTGCCCTAATATTAACGTCCATGCTAACTAAGGCTTTCCCTAGAGTCAGGATGGCTCTGATACCAGCTCTGTGGCACCCCGGACCAACTGTCCGAAATACCCGTTATGCATTCACTCATGATCCCATGATCAGTGTAACATGAGCACATAACCGAACTGATAAACAGAGTTACAACATCCATTACATAGTACCGAAAATAATAAATAGTCTTACAAATGGTCTTATAACCAAGTCTTACACAAATGGCCACATCGGGCTGAATTCAAACATCCAAAAGCAGCGGATACAAATCAACTTCGTCGGGCCCAAGTCATGCCTTAAACCCTACGAGTAGCTGACCGGGAAACGTCCTAAGTCGCATAGTCGTCCCGATAACCACCATCATCTTCGAAATCCTCCTCATAGTCCGGCCAAGTAAATAGCCAGGGACAAAGCCGTGAGTACATTTTGAATTGTACTCGCAAACCATTTACAAAGTAACATATTAAAGGGAACAAGGTACCGAGAACTAAACTAGGAGATCAAGAGGGAATATCTAATTTCATTTAAGAATATGTCATGTAGGAGAGAAGAAGTGTTTTAGGTGGAGTTAGCATCTCAACTTCATGGGCGAAGGAGACACTTAAAGATTCATCTAAGACATCCCTACATGAATTAATTTAAGAAGACTCTTCACGACATAAACACTTAGGAAGGGTAGGCCCAAAATTTATCAATTCTTTTCCGACCACCTCATTGTGGTCATCAACCATTTTTCCAGTACTCCAAGTACTCCAACACAAATCCCATTTCTTTCCTTTGTCAAACATTTTCATAAACAAAACACATCAGGCTAAGCAACAGCCAATCCAACCGTCCATGACCGCGGACACGGCTATTCGAATAGATTTTACTCTGCAGAGTTTGCACACTTTCCCCACAAGATCTGATAAATCCGCCGGGATCATCCCCGGGCCATCATACGAAAGTATGTGGGTATCGGATAACCAGTCGAAGCCTTTCGCACATTCTAATTAGCAAGAGGTCCTACCCTATGGAGTATGTACCTCCCCGGCACCGTGGCAGCTCACCTCCTTTAGAGCGTGGCTCCACCGCCAAGCCAGGAGACCCATAGTGTCTTCCGGACGGGTCAGCCCCGAAGGCCTCCCGTTATACTATTGTCCCAACCTCGACAATCCGGACTCGGGGGTATCCGTACCCTTGTATAGTTATGCGGTGCCTCATGCTAAAGAGAACGAACGTCGAGCTAAGCCCCGTGCCCATGTTGGAGTAATGTGGTTGCGCGAGTTTGTTGTCATGGGTGAGTACTTAGGCGCCAAAGTTTTCGCAATATCCCACCCACTTTCTCATCCCCATCATTTTTACCAAGTCCCTTTCCTTTCTCAAATTCCCACTCGGGCATAACATTACACCCAAGGTTTTTAACAAAAACTTTTACAACAAGGTAAAACCTTGAGGGTTTTCCCAATCCTAAAGTTTATGTGTGAACTAAGATGCACAATAGCATAAGGGTGCCATCATACAATAGAGAGTGTCAAAAGCATCCATACCCATATTGAGTATGAATGGAGATAATCAAAAAGTGGAGCAAAAACATGATGTTATCCCAAATTTTTAACTAGAATTAGGAGGTGTCAAATGAGTGAGTTTTAATCCACATACTTAGAGTAAGCACGCGAACTATCAAGAGGGAAATAATTACATACTTGGCGGTAAGTATGTCAAAGAAGAGAATTATCCAACCGAAAAACGCAAAGGATCAAGATGGGGAAGAATAAAAGATCTCAACCAAGAACATAGATAGTAAGGAGTCAAGGTAAATGGCTTGCCTTGGCTGGCTAGTCCCTGGTCTTCTTCAACACCTTCTCCAAAATCCTCTCCTTCGGCTTCTCCCACGTTCGTATCCAGCGTCGCGAAATTAAAAAGGGCAACATACAATCAACACATAACTCAAGAATCAAGTTTTGAGAGAATATGACAAAGCATGCAGGGGTATATGTTGTATTAAAGTGAAAACATGGTTTGGCCAAATTTATGATGGAAAAAGGGTTGAGGTGGAAATCAATTAAAAGAACAAGTGTTTAATAAGGACAATATTTCATGTGACATAACATTTTTATAAACGATCCAGAATTAATCTAAACAGGGACCAATATTATTTTTCTCAGATGCACGATACTAAAACAAGATTAACACAATTGGAATCAGTCAAAAATATTAATTCAATGATTTTAGGATTTTTGTGGAGTGTGCAGAATACATAGAGCAAGTTTATTACACCAAAATTCGTATAAAAATCCTAAAAATATGGGGTCAGTGGCATGTGAAAGGTCTTGAAATTATCTTTCCAACGTCACTGGTTTCATTTCATTTGAATTTATAAAACTCGAGATAATAGCAATTTAGTGCACAGGTGTTAAACAGGAATTATAAACGGAATTCAAAAAGGGAGTTTGGGCGGGAAGGGATCTGGGCCGCGCGGGTGTGCGAAACGGGCCGGCCCAGGAGGATTTGCCACGCGGGCGGGAAAGAAAAAGGAAGAAAACAAAAAGAAAAGAAGGGGGCCCGGGCGGGCCAGGCCTTGCATGGCCACCGGCCCGCATGGCCCATGCGAGCGTCGGATGAGGATCCGATGGCCCATGGCCATCGTCTCCCCCACGCGAGCGCAGGCACGAACGGCGGCCGCGTCTGGCAGGGAAAAAAAGAGGGCGGCGGCCGGGAAACTCACCGGAGATGGCTGGGGCACGGCGGGGAAGTTGAGGCGGGTCGAGGTCGTCGCGGAACTTGGCAGGGACGAGCTCGGCGGCGCTCCTCTCCTTCTCTTGGCTCCCGGCAGTACCTCCTCCGTCAAGGCGTCCGGCAGCAAGGCGTGGGGCGGCGACGTCCGTCGATCCTGGCACGGCGAGGAAAGGGTTAGGGCGACGTAGGAGGTGGCAGGGAGGGGCTGGGTGAAGAAGAGTGGACGGCGGCGGTTGGAGCTCTTGCAAGCACCTCCCCGTCTTCTCCGATGGCGTGATCACCGGGCAGGGCTCCGCCGCAGGAGGGAGCAGCAGCCCAGAGCAGCGCCTCGGGCGCTCTCTGGAGCGTCTGTGGAGGTGGGGAAGTAAGTGGGGCGGTGTGAGGGTGGAGGAGGGGGTGCGGTGCCCCTTTATAGGCGAGGCAGGGCAACAGACGGGAGGCGGACGGTGGCGTCGGCCAATCCAGAGAAGGGGACAGCGGCAGCGAGCGGGAGGGAGTCGAGGGGGCGCGCGGGGTCTCGAGGCGTCAGGGAGGGATACGAGGCGTCGAGCGGGTTTCCGAGGCGAGGGCGGGCGTCGAGGCGTCGCCGCTCGTCTGGAGTCTGCGCGCGCGTGCGAGGGAGAGGTCCAGGGCGTGCACGTTTCGTGGCCGTGCTCCCGGTGGGCTTGGTGGCCGGCCTTGGGCCGAGTTGGAGGGGAAAGGGGGAGTCCAGGGAGGGTCCAAGGGAGGGGGGGGGGTGCGGGCCAGGTGGTTTTTGGGCCAAGGAGAGGGGTGGTGTGAGGGCATCAAGTGCCGGCCAAGATTGAGAGGAGAGAAAGAGAAAAATAAAGGAAGAAGGGAGGGGTAGTGTCCCCTTAGGGTTTGCAAAAACCAGAGGTGGAGAAGAGAGTGGAGTACAAAGTGAGGGTGTCACTTGTCCGGTCATAAGAGAGAAAAGAGAGAGGAAAAGTTGCTAAGGAAAGAGAGGGGGTAGTGTCCCTCCTTCCTAGGGTTTTCTCTAAAAGAGAGAAAAAGAGAGGGGATGGTGCATGGGGAGAAAAAGAAATGTCATGTGGTTGCATGCATTCATGTACCCATACCATGATGAAGAGAGCAAAACTTCTAGAGAGGTTTGGATGTGGGAAAGTCTCACTAGAGGTGTCATGAAAAAAAGTGTTAGCACTTTTTAATTCTTGGTGTTTAAATTTGTTACTAAGTGTTTTAGTGAGGGAAGTTGTTTATTAACACATACTACTCACCAAATTCTAATCAAAACTACTAGCTATGCACACTAGGTAGCAAGATAAATAAAAGTTTTTGTTGGCCCATTTTTTTAAAACTAGAAAATATGCAGGTTTGGAAAAATGGGTTGTGACAAACGTTTGGACCACAAGAAAGTGGTACTGACTGTTGTCTTTTTTCTTCTTTCTATACATCTGAACTTCACTAAGTATGGCATGTGGACTTCCTACCTTTTTTTCCTCCCCTGTTGTACATGTTACTAAAATAACTCAGTAGTAAAGTTACATGTGAATTTTTTTTAGGAAATAGTGTACTTTTCATACTTCTAACGTGTCCTTTTTATTTTTATCCTTTTAATTGCAGATTCTTTTTGCTACCTTTGATCCTCCTGATCCATGTACACCACAAGCTCCTGGTCACTTCTGTGTTGTTGCTTTGAACCTTGAGAAAGAGCGTTTTGAATTGCTTGATTCGTTACGCGATATAAATGATCCAGATGGTAAGAAGCTGTTACATACAATGGCATCTGGTATCAAGAAGTTATGGTCGTTAGCAGGGAATTCAAAGGGTGATCATTTTCATCCAAAATCCATCGACCACTTCAAGCTTCACTATGTTAATTCTCCAAGACAGGCAACTGCGTAAGCGTTTTTTTCCCCTTTCTGTTTTTTCTTTTTATTCTGTATACATTGACTTCAGGTTTTTTTTTGACTAATACAATTGTTTTCTTTTATTCTTTTTTTTGTTTTTTTGCAGCCATGATTGTGGGTTCTTCATGTTTCAGATCCTCCAGTCTTACGATGGCGAAAGCATGTGCTTGTTCAGTCAAAAAGATATTCTAAACATCAGGATGACCATGTTATATAGCTGGCTGACAGGTGGAGATTTCAATATCGACCTGAAAGATGTGTTAGGTGTTGATCCTGGTATGATTTTTACTTTTTTGCAAAATATATCGCTGGCTATGCTGCTATAACACATGTTTTTTTTGGACTGCACTGTTTTTGTTACTTTTTTGTTTTTTGATACACAAGTGAACTTCCTGGTTTTGTATACTTTTCATGCAGGTCCATCTCTTGGTATCGAGGAAGACAATTTCTCACTTTTTGAGACTCAGTCATTCACACCAGAAGTTCAGATTATTCATGAAGAGAATTTTGATAGTCTTGTAAGCAAGTCAAAGAAGATTATCCAGAGGCTGCATTCCAATACCAGAAAATCTTCTAGGGAAAAGGTTCCTGACACTGCACAGAAGGGGAAGGCTGATGTAGTTTTGCTCGACGACGATGATGATTCTGATGACTTTGTCACTCATCTTGGTAAGAAGCTTACTGCGAAGCCCATTACAAAGGATGTTCGGCGCTGTTCTCCGACTAGCAGTGATGATTTTGAAACTCAGAAGCCCAGGCAGTCTAGTGCTAAAAATCTGGTTCTTTCGAATAAAAGGCCTACTAAATTGTCCAATAAGTTCAGGGAAGAAGTTCCAAACTTTGTACCATATGTGTTTCCTCATTTATCCAAGGCCAAGCAAATGATGGAGTTAATTATAAGCAAGGAGTACATCAAAGCGCATGGAAGGTATGTTTTTTCATACTTGTTTATTACTTATTATTTTTATTTTTTGTGGCATATGAACTTCATACACTGTGCTAAGTGAACTTCCGTAGTTCTTTATTTTTTTGTTTTCGTTTAGGAGAGTTTCATTTTTTATATGCTAAGTGAACTTCCCTAGTTTTATATATTTTTTTTTCTTTTTAATGTGTGTGCAGTGTCCCCCTGGTGAAGTTCTGCAATGATTTTGATGATCCTGTTTTAATTGATGCCAAGTACATGTATAAACTGTTTGGCCGCTGCGAAATGTTGGAATCCGACATGATGGATCGTATCATCAATTACTGGAAGGATGATCTAGGGATGAAATATATTTTTGAATCTGGCTCCCGTGTTTTGATGTCACCTCATACTATCCCTGTAGGTTTTTTCAAATATTGAAAATTAATTTTTTCACATATACCTTTGTATGCATATACTTACTTTGTATAGTTTCTTTTTTGGTTGTGTTTTTCTTTTGTTTTTGTGCAGTACTTGCTTGATTTTGCACCATTCAAGCTAAGGGACAGCAATGGTAATCCATTACCGAGACAACCTTTTGATGTGAAGGCTGCTGCTAAAATGTTCAAGCGTTATGTTCGGCCTAATGAAAATTTGCTGAAAGCAAAGTTGGTATGCTTTTTAATCTGAACCTCTTCATATTGCTGTAGTGAACTTCCTATTTTTTTGTTTTCACATGCGTAATTTCCTTTTTTTAAATTTGGGTTGTTGCTGAACAGATCATCATCCCTCATTTCATGCATGATCATCACTCTGTGTATGTTATGAACAAGTACACTGGTACGTTGGACATCCTTGACACTAGGAGGTATACTGGTCTGGCACATACTTCAAGGAGTCGGCACCACGAGGATCGTGTTGAGATTGTACGTGATTTTCTTTTCATCATTCCTTCATTTACTTTTTCACTGCAATCATTTTTTACTTTTTTTATGTGAACTTATCTGTTAATATAATGTGAACTTACCAGCTTTTTTTATGTGTACTACTGCAACCATTAAAACTTTTTTGTTTGTACTGATATGTTTGTACAATATGAACTTTCCCATCTTTTTTATGTGTTTCAACTGCTGAAACCATTTTTTTACCTTGTATGAACTGATTTGTTTAGTACAATATGAACTTCCTAGCTATTTTTTATATTTATTTAAACTGCTGAAACCATCTGACTGTGTGTGTTAATTTGATATGTTAGTACACTGTGAACTTCCCAGATTTTTATATGTTTTTTAAACTGCTGAAACTATCTGTAGTGTGTGTGAACTGATATGTCAGTACTATGTGAACTTCCCAGCTTTTTCTTCCTTTTTTGTTTTTAAACTGCTGAAACCATTCACTTTTTTTTTGTTTTTGCAGATTAATAGGATGGTGGCCTTGTTAAAACAGGTGTATGGTGTTGCAGAATTTAACAAATATAATGGTAATATACAGTGGGAGGTTGTTGCTGATAGGTGTTCATATGCAAAGACTTCGGCACAAGGGGCTAATGAGTGTGGCTTCTATGCTCTAAGAATTTGTGCTACATGCGGTGGTGATAAGATTGCTGATAATATAAAAAACCAGGATGTAAGTGTAGTGCTGTGTTTTTTTCGCTGTATAGCTCTTTGTCTTTTTTTTACTGTTTTTCTTATGTTTTTTTTTTGCATTCCTGATTGTCTACCAGCGGCGTGTTGAGGATTGGAAAGCTGAGTACATGTATCAGCTCCTATTTCATCCCAAGAATGAAATTCTGGCGGAGGAGTGGCCTAGTATGTTGAAAGATCTCATGCTGCTTATTGGTCTAGGTTCGCAGACAACCCAAGCAATCATTGGGATCTGCATGATGATGATCTGATTTAATTTTTTCGCAATTAGTAGTTGATAGGAAATTCAACATTTTTATTTTGTTGTTTTATTGAACTGAACTTCTCATTATGTGATTGAATTTAGGATACAGATGTAATTAGTGAGTATATGTTCTTTCTTTTTCAAAACAGCAAGCTGTACAAAATCTATGCTGTATTTTTTGTTATTAGTGAACTTCTCTGTCATCACAGTGTGAACTTCTATTTTTTTGCCAGTTATGTGTGTAAAAGTATTCCCATATCCATTCGTTTTTTCTCAATGCAAACTGTACTATTTTTATTCCTGTATATTCAGAAATGATTTTTCATGTAGGAACTTCTGTGAACATAAACTTGCTAATCTTTTTTCATTTATAAGCGAACTTCGTACTCACTCTATGTGAACTTCTTCATAAGCATTCTTATTACATCAACAATACTGAAACAACCATAATTGTTCTCGGGGTGCTGATACAAAACATAAGGTTGAATAAAGTAAACCGGTACATAATTTTATTTTCATAGTAAGTTTTTCAGACTCAGTTGCTAAGACGTGTCACAAAGCAGCCGAGTTCTCTTGTTCCGTCGTAGAAGCAGAACATGCAGATATCTCCATCTTTTATTTCTGCACCCATGACTACATCTGGCCAGTTTGTTGTCATCACTGCATTTCCAGTTGCAACCTTGTTTATCCTTACCCGTGTACCAACCCAGGCATTTGTGTTGGAGGTTATTGGAATTGTTGTTGGCACCGTTAGATAATTCTTTAGGTGTTCTTCAGTGTATTCCTTATCGAAAGTCTGCATGAAAACACATGAAAGTGAATATCATAGGCATGTAACAACTGATCTCAGTATGCTAGTTAAAAGTTATCAAATTTAACATGAAACATTTTCTGTTTTTGCTGTAAGTGAACTTCACTGTTTCTTTTATCTGGACTTTCAGGAAACATTTAAATATCGGAAGACTGTAATAAAGTTAGTAATACATGTTGGTTCAGCCAAAACATCATATGTAATACATGTAGTGTACGAAAATAAGTTTTGTTAGTTGGCGTTTTGGCATTACCATTTTGCCCCTCGTGAGGTTGTTCGTTGTCTTCCCCATCTTGCATACATAATATGGGATTGTTGGCTTGTAGTCAAGTACTTGCTTTTTGAGATGATCCAAATTTTCCTTGGTCATTTCAACTTCATTTCCGAAGTGGCAGTGCTTGTCAAAGATTTCAAATCCATGAATAGTTGGACCTGCATAAAAAATAAGCACATTTTTAGTTCCATAAAGTATTTTTGAAAGCATTTCTATCTTTTTTTACCTCTTTGACAGGTCCCTTCATCGCTTTCGCTGTCGCTAAGGATGACGTACGATGGACCAGCAGCCATTCTCGTCACAAGATTCCAACATAAAACATATTTTATACTAAGAGGACCTCTCGCACTTTTCCGAACCGAACTTCCACTTTTAGTCCGCATGTTTTATGTTATACTTTGTCTACATTTTAAACTCCAACTTTTTTATTATATATTTTTTAAGTTTCCCAATCAAAGTATACTAATGTCGGTTGGATACATGTTTGTAGGTTTAAAAACCCTCAAACTTATTTTATTTTTTGTATATTGTTTTCCATTTTCTCTTCACAAGTGAGCTTCTCGGGAGTTCTTATCTGGACTCCTCTTCCTATTCATCTGTGTCTATTCCCCCCCCTGCCTAACATTTTTTACTTGATTCTTTTTGATAGATCTATCGTATGCAAACCATTTTTTTTAAGTAATCTATAAGGTATTATTTTGTTAAGTTGTTAGATCTGGTTTTTTATAATAGTCTAGATTCAAAACCACGGCCATGAAGGATGTCAGAGAGGAAAATGCAGTGCGATTCAATGAGTAGATGGGAGGGGGATGGGTTAGACGCACCTTCTTTTGTTAGGTAATCCCTTCGCTTTTCTTATCCCGGATTCCTTTTTTGTAGATCTTGCTAGACTTCTCCTTCTCTTCTTTATCTGTTCTTGTTCTCCCTTTTGCTTTTTTCCTTCGAGTCCTTTGATACGTCTCCGACGTATCGATAATTTCTTATGTTCCATGCCACATTATTGATGATATCTACATGTTATATGCACATTTTATGTCATATTTATGCGTTTTCTGGAACTAACCTATTGACGAGATGCCGAAAGGCCGGTTCTCGTTTTCTCGCTGTTTTTGGTTCCGAAATCCTAGTAAGGAAATATTCTCGGAATCGGACGAAATCAAGACCCGAGTTCCTATTTTTCCACGAAGCTTCCAGAACACCCGGGAAGGACCAGAGGGGGGCCACAGGCCCACCAGACCATAGGCCGGCGCGGCCTGGGTGTGGCCCGCGCCACCCTATGGTGTCGCCGCCTCGTCGCCCCTCCGACTCCGCCTCTTCGCCTATAAGAAGCCCCTGGACCTAAAACCTCGAGACGAAAAAAGCCACGGTACGAGAAACCTTCCAGAGCCGCCGCCATCGCGAAGCCAAGATCTGGGGGACATGAGTCTCTGTTCCGGCACGCCGCCGGGGCGGGGAAGTGCCCCCGGAAGGCTCCTCCATCGACACCACCGCCATCTCCATCAACGCTGCTGTCTCCCATGAGGAGGGAGTAGTTCTCCATCGAGGCTCGGGGCTGTACCGGTAGCTATGTGGTTAATCTCTCTCCTATGTGCTTCAATACAATAATCTCATGAGCTGCCTTACATGATTGAGATTCATATGATGATTCTTGTAATCTAGATGTCATTATGCTAGTCAAGTGAGTTTTACTTATGTGATCTCCGGAGACTCCTTGTCCCACGTGTGTAAAGGTGACGAGTGTGTGCACCGTGTGGGTCTCTTAGGCTATATTTCACGTAATACTTATTCACCGTTATGAATGGCATAGTGAAGTGCTTATTTATATCTCTTTATGATTGCAATGTGTTTTGTATCACAATTTATCCATTTGCTACTCTAGTGATGTTATTAAAGTAGTTTTATTCCTCCCGCACGGTGTAATGGTGACGAGTGTGTGCATCCGTGTTAGTACTTGGCGTAGGCTATGATTGTGATCTCTTGTAGATTGTGAAGTTAACTATTGCTATGATGGTATTGATGTGATCTATTCCTCCTACATAGTGTGAAGGTGACAAGTGTGCATGCTGTGTTAGTACTTGGTTTAGTCGTGTTGATCTTTCATGCACTCTAAGGTTATTTAAATATGAACATTGAATTGTGGAGCTTGTTAACTCCGGCATTGAGGGTTCGTGTAATCCTACGCAATGTGTTCATCATCCAACAAGAGAGTGTAGAGTATGCATTTATCTATTATGTTATGTGATCAATGTTGAGAGTGTCCACTAGTGAAAGTGTAATCCCTAGGCCTTGTTCCTAAATATCGCTATCGCTGCTTGTTTACTCGTTTTATCGCGTTACTATCGCTACCATATTACCACCATCAACTACACGCCAGCAAGCTATTTTCTCGGCGCCGTTACTACTGCTCATATTCATTCATACCACCCGTATTTCACTATCTCTTCGCTGAACTAGTGCACCTATTAGGTGTGTTGGGGACACAAGAGACTTCTTGCTTTGTGGTTGCAGGGTTGCATGAGAGGGATATCTTTGACCTCTTCCTCCCTGAGTTCGATAAACCTTGGGTGATCCACTTAAGGGAAACTTGCTGCTGTCTACAAGAATAGAAGCTCCCGTAGACATCAAGCTATTTTCTGGCGCCGTTGCCGGGGAGGAAAGGTAAAAGGTACTCACACTCCGGATCTCGGCTACTAAGCTATTTTCACCGTTGTAAGTACTCGAAGCTATTTCCTTTAGATCCTGCAATTGCATCTTTTTGTTTCTTGTTTACACTAGTTAGGCATAATGGACGACAATGAGCTTCTTATTCTATTTCCTGATTTAAAACATGGATGGTTTGATGCGAAAATTAAAAAACCTATGGAACCTTATTTGCATGCTGGTAGTAATATTAGTATGAACGCTTTGAACACCATTGTTGCTAATGATATGGAAAATTCTAAGCTTGGGGAAGCTGGCTTTGATGAGCATGATATTTTTAGTCCCCCAAGCATTGAGGAGAAAATTTACTTTGATGATAATTTGCCTCCTATTTATGATGATTATAATGATATTGGTCTTTTGGTGCCGCCTACTATGGAGGATAAATTTTATTATGATTATACTATGCCTCCTACACTTGATGAGAATAATAATAATGATAGCTACTTTGTTGAATTTGCTCCCACTATTACTAATAAAACTGATTATGCTTATGTGGAGAGTAATAATTTTATGCATGAGACTCATGATAAGAATGCTTTATGTGATAGTTATATTGTTGAGTTTGCTCATGTTGCTACTGAAAGTTATTATGAGAGAGGAAAATATGGTTGTAGAAATTTTCATGTTACTAAAACACCTCTCTATGTGCTGAAATTTTTGAAGCTACACTTGTTTTATCTTCCTATTCTTGTTACTTTGCTCTTCATGAACTTGTTTATTTACAAGATTCCTATGCATAGGAAGCATGTTAGACTTAAATGTGTTTTGAATTTGCTTCTTGATGCTCTCTTTTGCTTCAAATACTATTTCTTGCGAGTGCATCATTAAAACTGCTGAGCCCATCTTAACGGCTATAAAGAAAGAACTTCTTGGGAGATAACCCATGTGTTATTTTGCTACAGTACTTTGTTTTATATTTGTGTCTTGGAAGTTGTTTACTACTGTAGCAACCTCTCCTTATCTTAGTTTTGTGTTTTGTTGTGCCAAGTAAAGTCGTTGATAGAAAGGTTGATACTAGATTTGGATTACTCGCGCAGAAACAGATTTCTTTGTCTGTCACGAATCTGGGTCTAATTCTCTCGTAGGTAACTCAGAAAATTTAGCCAATTTACGTGAGTGATCCTCAGATATGTACGCAACTTTCATTAAATTTGGGCATTTTCATTTGAGCAAGTCTGGTGCCCTAATAAAATCCATCTTTACGGACTGTTCTGTTTTGACAGATTCTGCCTTTTATTTCGCATTGCCTCTTTTGCTATGTTGGATAAATTTCTTTGATCCATTAATGTCCAGTATCTTTATGCAATGTCCAGAAGTGTTAAGAATGATTGTGTCACCTCTGAACATGTTAATTTTTATTGTGCACTAACCCTCTAATGAGTTTGTTTTGAGTTTGGTGTGGAGGAAGTTTTCAAGGGTCAAGAGAGGAGGATGATATACTATGATCAAGAAGAGTGAAAGCTCTAAGCTTGGGGATGCCCCGGTGGTTCACCCCTGCATATTTTAAGAAGACTCAAGCGTCTAAGCTTGGGGATGCCCAAGGCATCCCCTTCTTCATCGACAAATTATCAGGTTCCTTCTCTTGAAACTATATTTTTATTCGGTCACATCTTATGTACTTTACTTGGAGCGTCCGTGTGCTTTTATTTTCGTTTTGTTATTTTCATTCTCTGAATAAATTCATGCTTGTGTGGGAGAGAGACACGCTCCGCTGGTTCATATGAACACATGTGTTCTTCGCTTTATCTTTTAGTGTTCATGGCGAAGGTTAAAACTGCTTCGTTCATTTTTTATATGGTTGGAAACGGAAAATGCTACATGTAGTAATTGGTAGAATGTCTTGAATAATTTGATACTTGGCAATTGTTGTGCTCATGTTTAAGCTCTTGCATCATATACTTTGCACCCATTAATGAAGAAATACATAGAGCTTGCTAAAATTTGGTTTGCATAATTGGTCTCTCTAAGGTCTAGATAATTTCTAGTATTGAGTTTTGAACAACAAGGAAGACGGTGTAGAGTCTTATAATGTTTACAATATGTCTTTTATGTGAGTTTTGCTGCACCGGTTCATCCTTGTGTTTGTTTCAAATAACCTTGCTAGCCTAAACCTTGTATCGAGAGGGAATACTTCTCATGCATCCAAATACTTGAGCCAACCACTATGCCATTTGTGTCCACCATACCTACCTACTACATGGTATTTCTCCGCCATTCCTAAGTAAATTGCTTGAGTGCTAGCTTTAAATAATTCAAAATTTATCACCTCTTATTTGTGTCAATGTTTTATAGCTCATGAGGAAGTATGTGGTGTTTTATCTTTCGATCTTGTCATCTACTTCTGACAGACTTTCACAATGGACTAGTGGCTTCATCCGCTTATCCAATAATTTTGCAAAAAGAGCCGGCAATGGGGTTCCCAGCTCCGATTAATTAACTTGCATTAATAATTCTCTTCACATGTTTTGCTCTGATTCATCAGTAAGCAACTTAATTTTGCAAATAGACACTCCTTCATGGTATGTGATTGTTGGAAGGCACCCGAGGATTCGGTTAGCCATGGCTTGTGTAAGCAAAAGGTTGGGAGGAGTGTCATCCATAAATAATGAAACTAAAGTACATGTGTAAACAAAAGAGAAGAGGGATGATCTACCTTGCTGGTAGAGATAACGTCCTTCATGGGAGCCACTCTTGAAAGTCTGGTTGATAAGGTAGTTAGAGTGCCCACCACCATTCGTTGACAACAACAAACACCTCTCAAAATTTTACTTTTATGCTCTCTTTATGTTTTCAAAACCAAAGCTCTAGCACAAATATAGCAATCAATGCTTCCCTCTTTGAAGGACCTTTCTTTTACTTTTATGTTGAGTCAGTTCACCTATTTCTCTCCACCTCAAGAAGCAAACACTTGTGTGAACTGTGCATTGATTCCTACATACTTGCATATTGCACTTGTTATATTGCTTTGCATTGACAACTATCCATGAGATATACATGTTACAAGTTGAAAGCAACCGCTAAAACTTAATCTTCCATTGTGTTGCTTCAATGTCTTTACTTTAAATTATTGCTTTATGAGTTAACTCTTATGCAAGACTTATTGATGCCTGTCTTGAAAGTGCTATTCATGAAAGGTCATTGCTTTATGATTCAGTTGTTTACTCATGTCATTACCATTGTTTTGATCTCTGCATTCATTACGTATGTTTACAATATGATCAAGTTTATGATGGCATGTCACTCCGGAAATTATCTTTGTTTATCGTTTACCTACTCGGGACGAGCAGAAACTAAGCTTGGGGATGCTGATACGTCTCCGATGTATCGATAATTTCTTATGTTCCATGCCACATTATTGATGATATCTACATGTTATATGCACATTTTATGTCATATTTATGCGTTTTCTGGAACTAACCTATTGACGAGATGCCGAAAGGCCGCTCTCGTTTTCTCGCTGTTTTTGGTTCCGAAATCCTAGTAAGGAAATATTCTCGGAATCGGACGAAATCAAGACCCGTGTTCCTATTTTTCCACGAAGCTTCCGAACACCCGGGAAGGACCGGAGGGGGCCACGAGCCCACCGGACCATAGGCCGGCGCGGCTCGGGTGTGGCCCGTGCCACCCTATGGTGTCACCGCCTCGTCGCCCCTCCGACTCCGCCTCTTCGCCTATAAGAAGCCCCTGGACCTAAAACCTCGAGACGAAAAAAGCCACGGTACGAGAAACCTTCCAGAGCCGCCGCCATCGCGAAGCCAAGATCTGGGGGACAGGAGTCTCCGTTCCGGCACGCCGCCGGGCGGGGAAGTGCCCCCGGAAGGCTCCTCCATCGACACCACCGCCATCTCCATCAACGCAGCTGTCTCCCATGAGGAGGGAGTATTTCTCCATCGAGGCTCGGGGCTGTACCGGTAGCTATGTGGTTAATCTCTCTCCTATGTGCTTCAATACAATAATCTCATGTGCCTTACATGATTGAGATTCATATGATGATGCTTGTAATCTAGATGTCATTATGCTAGTCAAGTGAGTTTTACTTATGTGATCTCCGGAGACTCCTTGTCCCACGTGTGTAAAGGTGACAGTGTGTGCACCGTGTGGGTCTCTTAGGCTATATTTCACAGAATACTTATTCACTGTTATGAATGGCATAGTGAAGTGCTTATTTATATCTCTTTATGATTGCAATGTGTTTTGTATCACAATTTATCCATTTGCTACTCTAGTGATGTTATTAAAGTAGTTTTATTCCTCCTGCACGGTGTAATGGTGACAGTGTGTGCATACGTGTTAGTACTTGGCGTAGGCTATGATTGTGATCTCTTGTAGATTGTGAAGTTAACTATTGCTATGATGGTATTGATGTGATCTATTCCTCCTACATAGTGTGAAGGTGACAGTGTGCATGCTGTGTTAGTACTTGGTTTAGTCGTGTTGATCTTTCATGCACTCTAAGGTTATTTAAATATGAACATTGAATTGTGGAGCTTGTTAACTCCGGCATTGAGGGTTCGTGTAATCCTACGCAATGTGTTCATCATCCAACAAGAGAGTGTAGAGTATGCATTTATCTATTCTCGTTATGTGATCAATGTTGAGAGTGTCCACTAGTGAAAGTGTAATCCCTAGGCCTTGTTCCTACATATCGCTATCGCTGCTTGTTTACTCGTTTTATCGCGTTACTACTGCTACCATATTACCACCATCAACTACACGCCAGCAAGCTATTTTCCGGCGCCGTTACTACTCGCTCATATTCATTCATACCACCTGTATTTCACTATCTCTTCGCCGAACTAGTGCACCTATTAGGTGTGTTGGGGACACAAGAGACTTCTTGCTTTGTGGTTGCAGTGGTTGCATGAGAGGGATATCTTTGACCTCTTCCTCCCTGAGTTCGATAAACCTTGGGTGATCCACTTAAGGGAAACTTGCTACTGTTCTACAAACCTCTGCTCTTGGAGGCCCAACACTGTCTACAATAATAGAAGCTCCCGTAGACATCATCCTTCTCCGTGTGATGCTTCTTCCGGCGGAACCCCAGGTAGTGGTGGAGTTTTGTTTAGCGCCGAGGGGTGGTTTTGGTGGGTGGGGCGTGATTTGGTGGGTGGGGGTGGGTTGGTTGGTGCGGAACATCTTATTTATTTCAGTGTTTTTACTCTGTCCGAACGTCTGCACTGTTATCACGTGAACTTCTTTGTAGTCTTTTTTATGTTTGTTTTGTGCTTGCACGTGAACTCACACCTGGCCCCGGATAAGATCCTTTTTGTTTGTTATCCCGCAGGATTTTTTGTTTTTCTCGTGGTTCTCTCTCGGCTGTTTTCTCTTTTGTTTGTTTGGATATGTATTGGTTGTTCCCTGATTTTGTGGATTACGACGTCTGTTGTTACATTCCTGAAACTATAAATACAGGTCTTTTTTCCTCTGTGTTTCGGTGCATATGAATCACCGATTCTTCTTTCTTTCTTTTTCTTTTTCTGCGGGTTTTCTCTGTTTACCGATTGCATGGAAAACCCTCCTTTTTCCCACAAGTACACATTCCCCTGCCATGGCACAACCACTATGAAGGTTTTGTACACGAATGCAGCAGCTAGTGTTGAGGAGTGGATCACCAATGCTGAAGCTTCCCTCGATTCTTCTGTTAGGAAGATTGTTGGTCTTGATGTTGAGTATGACAGACTCAGTGGTACCTATTTCAATCCGAAGAAAGCTGCTGTGATCCAGCTATGTGTTGGCACTGATGTTCTTGTGTACCACATATGCCATGCTGATGAGAGGAGCGAAAAGTTGTATGATTTTTTTCATGGCTATAGGTACACTTTTGCTGGGTTTTGCGTTGCAGAAGACCGCACCATTCTGTCACGTTCAAAGTACTATGTTCATAATCTGTAGGATATCCACGCAATATGGAGAGATCCGGACAACAGGAAGAGAACTCAAGGCCTGAAGGATGTTGCTGGAGCTATTATAGATCCAATCTATTTTGAGATGAAGGATGGTTTTGGAAGGGCAGAGCACAGGATGTGGGCTGATCCGCCGCCTCTACCGCCTATGCATTTGGAATATGCTGCACGGGATGCATATGCAACGTATGAGGTTTTTCGAAGGCTCGATGTGTTTGAGAGGGGCTTCTTCTCCTTATTCAAACATCCTGAGAAGAAGCGGGGCAGG
Organism: Lolium rigidum; assembly: GCF_022539505.1. Taxonomy (NCBI): domain Eukaryota; kingdom Viridiplantae; phylum Streptophyta; class Magnoliopsida; order Poales; family Poaceae; genus Lolium; species Lolium rigidum. The sequence goes on along the minus strand of NW_025900505.1, from coordinate 63,866 downwards.
GATTGGTGAAGATTTTAGTTTTGTAGGGACATTTTTATTTTTTATTTTTTCTATGATCAGATTGTAATCGTTTATTTTTCCCTACATTTTCTTTTAGGTTTTATGTTTAAGAGAACTCCTTAGTTGGTTAGATCTGAACTTCGCAGTCATATATTTTTTACTTTATGTTTCCCTTCCCTTTTATTCATTTTATAATACAATGAAGATGTCCCTATTTACTCTTTTGCAATCCTACATGTTGTATGTTCTTTTTTTTAATAATTCAGTACCTTTCACGTGTGAATAGTATGTGAGAACTTCGCAGCTGTTGATATCTGAACTCCCTTTTTTGCATGTGTGTTTCTGTTTAATTTTCATACGAACTTTCTTCACCCGTCTTAAATAGTGAACTTCGCGGATAATTGGTTGTGAACTTCCTACTGTTAATTTTTTTAATCAACTTTTTTACGTGAACAACTGTCCAGCAGTTGAATTGTGATATATTTATTCTCACAACACCCTGTGTAGAGGTTTAAAATAAATGATATTTATGACAATTCCTGTTCTTTTACAATTTTGGATCGATGGCATTAGCTGCACGTGAACTCACCCCGGACCCGGATAAGATCCTTTTTGTTTTGTTATCCCGCAGAATTTTTGTTTTCTTGTTATCTCTCTTGGTTGTTCTATTTATTTGTTTTGGATATCTACTGGTTGTTTCCTGAATTCGTGGATCACGACGTGTTTGTTACATCTCAATCTATAAATACAGGTCTTTTCTTTTCTGGTTCGGTGCACGTGAATAACCAATTGTTTCTTCTTTCTTTTCTTCTGTCCACCGATTTGCATGGCAAACGCTCCTTTTTCCCACAACTACATCCTTCCCTGCCATGGCACAACCACTATGAAGGTTTTGTACACGAATGCAGCAGCTAGTGTTGAGGAGTGGATCACCAATGCTGAAGCTTCCCTCGATTCTTCTGCTAGGAAGATTGTTGGTCTTGATGTTGAGTATGACAGACTCAGTGGTACCTATTTCAATCCGAAGAAAGCTGCTGTGATCCAGCTATGTGTTGGCACCGATGTTCTTGTGTACCACATATGCCATGCTGATGAGAGGAGTGAAAGTTTGGTTGAGTTTCTTCATGGCTTTAGGTACATTTTTGCTGGGTTTTGCACCGCGAAGACCGCAACGTTCTCTCACGTTCAAATCACTATGTTCATAATCCGAAGGATATCCAGGAAATATGGAGAGATCCGGACAATAAGAAGAAACTTCAAGGCCTCGAAGGATGTTGCTGGAGCTATTATAGATCCAATCTATTTTGAGATGAAGGATGGTTTTGGAAGGGCAGAGCACAGGATGTGGGCTAATCCGCCGCCTCTACCACCTAAGCATTTGGAATATGCTGCACGGGATGCATATGCAACGTACGAGGTTTTTCGAAGGCTGCATTTGTTTGAGAGGGGCTTCTTCTCCTTATTCAAACATCCCGAGAAGAAGCGTGGCAGGGATTGGTGACGATTTTAGTTTTGTAGGGACATTTTTCTTTTTATTTTTCTATGATCAGATTGTAATCGTTTATTTTTCCCTACATTTTTTCTTTTAGGTTTTATGTTTAAGAGAACTCCTTAGTTGGTTAGATCTGAACTTCGCAGTCATATATTTTTTACTTATGTTTCCCTTCCCTTTTATTCATTTTATAATACAATGAAGATGTCCCTATTTACTCTTTGCAATCCTATATGTTGTCTGTTCTTTTTGTTTTAATAATTCAGTACCTTTCACGTGTGAATAGTATGTGAGAACTTCGCAGCTGTTCATATCTGAACTCCTTTTTTTTGCATGTGTGTTTCTGTTTAATTTTCATACGAACTTTTTTCACCCGTCTTTAAATAGTGAACATCGCGGATAGTTGGTTGTGAACTTCCTACTGTTAATTTTTTTTAATCAACATTTTACGTGAACAACTGTGTAGCAGTTGAATTACGATATATTTATTCTCACAACATCCTGTGTAGAGGTTTAAAATAAATGATATTTTTATGACAATTCCTGTTTCTTTACAATTTGGATCGATGGCAGTAGCACGAACAAATAGTGAACTTCAGCAGTATATTAATGTAATTTTTTGTCAGTAACCAACTACATATTGTTTTCAGTATGAACTATTCTATTTTTTTCCTTTTTGTGTCTACCTATTTCTTGTACTTCTCCTTATAGCTGCTGGTGTAGTCTGTGTTTTCTTCCTGTTCTTCTCCTTGCTTCTATCTTCCATGGTGTTGCTATCATTTTCTGTTGACTGTAGGTGTAATAGTTGTTCCTCAAGCTGCCTTCTTGCGCAAGTTCTGGAGTTGTGTCCCCTTATCTTATTGCATGTACCACAAGCTTTTACCCCTTGTGGTTTCACTATCGCACTATCACTTGTTTGTCGGTCAATAATCTGTTGCTGTAGTATCTTTTCCTTGTTGGGGCATGTTGATGCGTAGTGTCCTAGCCTCAGGTTGCACACGCTGCATTTCCTTCGTCCTCCCTTTTTATTTAAGTTTTCCAGTTTGTCATCCACATCTGGTGTTTCTTGTTTATCTTCTTGCTCAGTGATATCTTCATCCTCATCTTCTTGCTCATATTCTTCATCATCCGTCTCATCTTCGAAGCATTCACCCTCATCTGTGTCCAGTTTTTCCTCTTCATCATTCTATGGAATGTGTTGGCGAGCAAGCAAGTTCCTTATGCGCACCTTGATATTTCCTGAAGATGATGTAGGCCCATACACCTTCTCATGTGTTTCCAAGAGTTTTTTAGCCAGCTGCCTTGCCTTGCAGGTTCTGGAATTGTGGCCATCAATTTTATTGCATGTCCCGCATAATCTTGTACCTTTCGGTCTCCCTTATTCATCTAGTTCTGGTTCCGGACGGGCAGGTACAAGTTGTTTGCATTTTCCATTCTTCCTTGCAGCATCTGTAGTCTTGCTCCCTTTTGTTATTGCAAGTAGTGGTGGATGTATATCTGCATATGGATCATTGTTCTCAGCCTGAGGAATGTTGTTCTGCTCGCTAGGTTCTCGTGTTGTGTTTTCTTGATTCGAGGACTGCTCATTGTTCTCCCTCTCTGCATCCTCATTATTCTCCAGCTCTGCATCCTCATTGTCCAGGCTGGTATTGGCATCTCTGAAGGCAGATAATGCTATTTGGAATTTTGCTTCCGAAGAGCATCCTTTGTTTATAATTTTAACTGCTTCACTGTAAAGGATTGTTCGTCTGTATTCAATTGAAGTCCCATCATCTGTAGTTGTCCTATAGTCTCTGCGGTTGAAATCAGGGTTTGTCACTGCATCTTTGGTGTATCTCTGGAGTATATACTTGCTTGGTATCTCATCCAGGCGTAGGTGCTCAAAGACAGCTATGACATGGTGGCAGAACAACCCTGTGTGTGCATAAACATAACATTAGCTCGGTTAATTTTTTATTTTTCGTGTCAACAATTACTTTTTCTATGCATCTGTAGTGTAATACAACCAAAAGCAATTGCTGAAAGAGGCTTTTTCTTTTTTTACCTGTATGTTCCCACAGTTTACATTCGCATTCATAGCGGCCTTCAACTTCATCTGCTAGCACTCTGAATTCATGTCTTGACCAAGCGAATTCTTTACTCTGATTGTAGTGATGCACAAGGTAATTGTTTGGATTATCCTGGGAAGTCTTAATGCGGAAAGCTGTGCTGTGATATTGCCGCTCCCGGAAACTGAGTACACTCGCCCGTGTGTACTTATCCATCACCTGTGCCTCGAAGCCATACCGGGTGACTGTTTTCCTTGTGCCCTGCAATTTTTATTTTTGTCGATGCAAAAGTCATTTGCTGTGAACATGAAACATAAGATAACTTTTATATATATATATGAACCCCAAAACTAAACAGATGTGAACTTCCATGCATATGCATACTTTTTTTTTCGACAACAGATGACACTTTTTTATGTACAGATGAACCCCTAACCAAACAGTTGTGAACTTCCATAACATCTGCATACTCTTTTTTCTTTTTTTTATGTTTTCATCCTATGTTTTCCAAATTATTGAAGCATATTTTTTTTCATTAATATAAATCGTGAAATCGAGCACTCACCGTTGATGCATTTGCCTCTGCATTCTCTGCTTCATGCCTTGCCTGTATGCAGTTGTTAACTTGCTTAGCAAAAATGTGGAGGTTGTCTCGTTCGGTGACAAATCCCCTTTTCAGCACAAAGTTCATGCTCTCGCTTATTTGTGTTGAAGTCATGCGTGCACAGAAAACTTCTTTCCAGTAAGCTGATATCCACAATTTCCTTTCAGCCCATAAGTTAATCATGACATTTATATCATGGAGATTGTACTTTTCAATCAAAGCCTTCCACGCATCTTCAAACTCAGATGGCATTAGGGGATGGTTCAAAATTGCAGTCAGCTTATCCTTCAAATCAGGGAATAGTTTATAAAGCTTCTTCGACGGGTCCTTATGCTTGTTCATTATGTGCCATCTACAGAACTTATGTAGAGTCCGTGGGAAATTTTTTGGTATTGCTTTTGCCATTGCTGGGCATTGATCTGAACAATTATTAGGAAAAAACACATCAGGTATAATGCAATCAAACTTCACAAAAACAAACAAAGGTGAACTTCAGCAAATTAAATATCTTTTATTTTTTGTGTTGCAGGGGTGGAAACATCTGAACTTCTGTGTGTATTTGTTATGAACTACAACTGAAGCTAGATTTTGATTTTCTCCAAACCTGTAAGTATGCAGATTGGTTGTTTACCGCCCATGCATTCAAGGAATCTGCTGAATACCCATTTGAAGGACTCCTCTGACTCGTTTCCCATCAACGCAACACCAAAGATTGTTGACTGCAAGTGGTTGTTTACGCCGACAAATACTGCAAGGGGCAAGTGGTGCTTGTTCGACTTGTAAGTAGTATCGAAAGTTATGCAATCTCCAAAATCTGCATATGCGGCCCTCGAGCTAGCATTAGACTAGAAAACATTTTCCAGTCTGTTTTCGTCATCAACCTTGTAGTCATAGAAAAAGTTTTCATTCTCCTTCTTCATGTCTTCAAAGAATTTGAACATATTCTGCACCTCATTCATGGACTCCTTCCTCGTGTTTTCTGCTTTCCTGCAAAAAGAAATTTGTTGTTATTTTTCTTTTTTTGTTTTGCTTTTTTCTTCTCCCTGTTTTTCATGTAAGTTTTCATTTTATATATAAAGGAGGGGGTGGGGGGAGTACTTACATGTTGAGTATGTCTCTGTTGTGGCAGCCAATCTTATCACGGCCACCATGCAGCCTTGTAAGCAGGCCCATTATGTTTACATGTTTTATATTGCTGAACTGAAGGTCTTTTACCAACCCCTTCAATGTTGGATCCACCTTTTTGTGAGAACGCATGAAAACTAGCATTGATGGGCTTAACAGACAGGGTATGGTTGTGCTGAAGTGCAATGTCCTTGACAATGCATGTACCATCACTCCTCTCTTTCAATCTCATAAAGGCCTTGCACCCAGCTTCTTTTGGTCATCTTGTCACGCTGTCGGTCTTCCTCGTTGACACTTTGGCGGTGTGCACCTTCTCGTACACATCTCAAGTAACGCCTGCTCTTGTTGTGCTGTCCTTTCCTTATCCCAAACCCTGTGTGCTGTTCATATGTATTGTAAAATACATATGCGTCTTTGAATGTGCTAAATTCTTGACCAATGGATGGTATCAGGTCCTTATCAAGATCTGCAGCCTGCAAATTGCCATGGTTTTTTATTGCATTAATTTTTGTTTACATATGTTATTGTATGTTAACTTCAGGAAATAGGTCAAGTGAACTTCCTCAAATTTAATAAAAAATAAGAACATGAACTTCCTAAAGTCATCTGAACTTTTTTTCAGAGAAAAACTGTTGTACATGAACTTCCAGAACATATCAACTATATATTTCATATATAAACAGAGCATGTGAACTTCCTAAAAATCAGCTGAACTTTTTATCAGGGATACAGGGTTCACGAACTTTTCCAAATCATATCAACAGTTTTTTCTAAAAATATAGCATGTGAACTCCCATGCAAATGGTCTAAATAAATGTGTGTAAGAGTTAAATTTTTATCAGCAAAATATAAATTGAACTTACGTGTGTGTATGTTCGAAGCTCTGCAGGGGTGGCTCTATCATCTGGTACTATGGGGCATGGCGGTGTGACTTTTGGTACATGGCAGAGTGGATCTCGAGGCGACATATGACTTGATTGAGTGCCTCGATGCTCTTGGTGTATGTTGTCACTTTGACCATCCCCATAACTGCGTTGCTGTTCAGAAGCATCACTGCTAGAAGACGACTTTTGCCCACTGTCCCTGTTCATATCGTTGCTTCCAGCTGTGGTTGTTTTAGATGTACTTGTAGATTGCCGTTTTCGTGGCTGACGGAACGTTGCATTACTAGCAAATACCTCCTCAGTGCACTTTATTGGAGAACGGGGTTTTTTTGGTGGACCTGACCAACACATAATATCCTCATCATCATCTTTTGATGTTGTGGTATCCCGCTTCCTCTTGCTGTTATCCATGTCATCTTGTTCTTGGGTCTTGTGATTGAAATTCCTTTCAATGGAGGCAACATTTGCTTTTCTCTTGGGATTGCGGAACACTGGCTGGATAAATGAAACTGGCTCATCACAACATATGGGAGTTATTGGAGGCTTTTTAGGGCCTGACCAGCTGATTATCTCGTCGTCACTTGCTCGTTCTCGATTCTTTGCCCTGCGATAGCGAGAACAAGGTAAGTTTTTTAACATGTGAACTTCTTGAACATTGGGACTAGAACTTTTATACATAAAACTTTGTCTGATGTCTTCAAAAAACTAAAACAAGTAAAGTTAACCGCTAAACAATGTAATATGAACTTCCAGCATACATGCACCTGCATACTTATTTTTTCATTTTGCTGTTTTTATTTTTTATAACTGAAGTGAACTCCAGGAAACTGTTTTTAAGAACTTCCCAGTAAAAGACATAAGTTTTCTTTTTTCCTACAATAGACTCTGCATGTGAACTTCCAGTCTCAATTCACACGAGCCTGCTCTTATGTTCTACTCTAAACATAATCCAGTGGAGGTGAACTTCCAATATTATTTTTCATATAGAAGCATTAAAATAGTCATGTGAACTTCCAATATAAATTCATATGAACTTTTTTTCACGATGATCTGAAGTGCTCCTTTTTTGTGCAGTGGTGGACGCAAAAAGCAGTAAATGAATTATGTGAACTTCTTGTGATTTTTTTATGGTACCTCATCCTCTGTTGGCCTTTTTCTGGAGCTTGGCTGGTTTGAATTTGGAGGATGCTCTGCCGATCTGCGTCTAATTGGAGCCATTACTGCTGTAAGGAGGCTGGATCTCGCAGTTCTCCGCCGCTGGCTCCTTTCCGTCAGCTACCGCCGCCGTTCGCCTCCGTCGCGGGCTCCCTTGCGTCGGCTCCCGCCGCCACGCCGACGAGGTAGGAGTCTTTTAGATCGTCTTCGTGTCCGTCGCGGGCTCCCTCGCGTCGGCTCCCGCCGCCGCTCGCTCGCCCGCGCCGACAAGGTAGGAGGCTTTTAGATCGTCTTCGTGTCCGTCGCGGGCTCCCTCGCGTCGGCTCCCGCCGCCGCTCGCCCGCGCCGACGAGGTAGGAGGTCGAGGTGCGGAGCTTGTTGATCTCCGCTCGAGGCGGGGCGCGTGTGTTTTTACGAAGGGACGTGGGGAGTTCGCTTCGTTGACGAACCGGTATCGGTCGGGACGTGGGGAGTTCTGTTGGATTTCGGTCGGGACGGGAAGAAACCGAGTGGGACTAGGGGGGTTCTAGAATAGCTATTCTAGAACCACTCTTAAGGGGGGTTCGAGAATAGTTGGGCTATATATATATATATATATATATATATATATATGATAAATACTTCCTACTCCTGGGTGTAGTTAAACCCATATCTAATATACTACCATACGGAAGTATATATGATACTTTATCGGTTTGAGTATGTTACTACATTATATCACAGGTTTGCATTAAAAAAATGCAACTGAACCCATAGTTTGCATTATATATCCGAAATACATGCATATGTGTACGTAAAAAGTGAGTCTACGTTAAAAAATGTACATACTACCTACAAATTAGTATATATACTACTAAAATAGTCTTACATACTTCATACTACATGTACATACTCTTTGGTATGATAGATACTCTATAGATTATGAGAAACACGCGTGGGTGTAACTACACCCGGGTGTAGTATGAATATGTCCTATATATATATATATATATATATAGGATAAATATATATATATATATATATATATATATATATATATATATATATATATATATATATATATATATATATAGGGTAACACTATTCCAAACCAGTGCTCAGAATAATAATCTGAGCACCATCTCACCCTATTAGGCGCGGACCCGCAGGAAAGAAAGAAAGAAAAAAATCCCACCAACCCAACCTCTATCCACGCACGAACCCCACCGTCCTGTATCGATCCCAACCTCCCGTGCTCCCGCCGCCGACCACCCAACCGCCCGCCTAGAGAAGCCCCGCGCCGCCGGCTTGGAGAAGCCCAGCGCCGCCGCCTGGAGAAGCCCCGCGCCGCCGCCTTAAGGTCCGGCGCGCCGCCGACCAGAGGGCCCGCGCGCTGCTGCCCTTCCTCCGAGCGCCGCCGCCCCTTCCCCCGCGCGTGGCCGCCCCTTCCCCGCGCGCCGCTCTGCCAGCGGACGCCGGCGCCCCCGCCGACCATAATCCATGCGCCGCCGCAGCTCCTCTACCCCGAGCGTAGGTTCCCAGGTAACCTCGCGCCGGCCTTCCCCTCGTGCCGCCGGCAGGTTCACCTAGTCGCCGGAACCCGCCGCTGGACCGGCTCCTCGCGGCCGGCCTACGCCCCTGCCGCCAGTCGAGCTCCCCTGCGCCCCGCCACCAGCAAGGCGCCGACCGCCGCCAAATTGATGGCGCGAACAGCCGTCCCTCTAGCTTCTGTGCCGCGGCGGGGCACCACGCCGGCTCGGGATTTCCTGTACCCTCCTCTGGCCTCCTTCTACAGGGTCGACGCCGGCGTGTACTGCCCGCACTTCGTCCCCGCGACAGCTGCCGCCGGCCTGTACTGCCGCAACCCCGACATGAGGCCGACGCCCCTGCTCCCATTCTGCCGCTAGACCCTGCCTCCTTCTCCCCATGTCCTGCTGCTGCATCTTGAGCTCGATCGAGAATTCGGTAAACAGCAGCCGGCAGCGAGCCAACGATATCGCCACCCAACTCAAACATCTTTTACTGTTCTTTGTATCTCTTATTTTACCATCGGCAGTACAAGAAAGAAGCAAATAAAGTGCAATCGCTCGATAAAAGAATGTACATTTGATTGTCGTCGCACAGTACAACTTGTCAGTTTGGGCAATGAAATCTAGTTGATTAAGAAATAATTTTAGCAATGAAATTGTCGTTCCTAAACACACAATTCCTTGCTAAGAATTACATGAAATTGATTCTCATAAGTACAAAAAATAGGGGCAGAGAAGTACAATAACTTGCCACTAGGAAGTATACTCTACCGGGTACGCGATTCATATACTTGATAATGAGAAGTACAACCAGTCGACACGAGCAGTACACCCACTTTATATAGGAAGTACAAGAAAACTGACAAAATCCACATGTAGAAAAAACAAAAAATCCTGACATCTGCGAGTAAGTACGAGCAGTGATTCGAGAATTACATGCGGAGACAACAGGAAGTACAAGTGGTAATTACATGAATTTAAAGTGTTCAAAGAAAATACCCCCACATAAGTTCACATAGTAAAAAACAATAATAATCCCATCACCCATAAGGAAGTTCATATACTTGATAATGAGAAGTACAACCATTCGACACGAGCAATACACCCACTTAATATCGGAAGTACAAGAAACCCGACAAAAGTCCAAATGTAGTAAAAACAAAATAATCCCGTCATCATCAAGGAAGTACGAGCAGTGATTCTGAGAAGTACATGCGGAGACAACAATAAGTACAAGCGGTAATTACATGAAGAAAATACCCCCACATAAGTTCACATAGCAACATTGTGAAGTTCAAATATTAAGATCTGAGAAGTGCAGAATCTCTTAAAATAGAATATAGGGACAAACTAACATTATCATTTTGAAGCACACATGCTAGTTTTTGTAAAACACACTAGTATCAAAACATTTCCAGGAAGTACAACCACGAAGGCCAAGCAGTACAAGGACATGTCGTGGGAAGTTCACATGCGCGTGGTTGTGCTGAGCATTTTGTGTGGCCATGGACCTCAAACGAACACCATATGAGAAACGTATAGTCATTTTACTGAACACTTTCGTGAAACAGCGCCGAGAAGTACAACCGCATTTCCCTAGAAGTGCAAGTTCGTGTCGAGGGAAGTTCAATGCTCTGTTTTTACGGGGCGGAAATCTATTGTTCAAATCTCATCGATTTGATCACCAACCACTTCAGTCATTGTCACCAAAAGCTTTATATGGTAGAGTATATGTCTAATTTCATTACCTACAACATTTTACAACAAATAAATGGATCTAATCTATTAAATTCAAATTGTTATCCCACAAAATATACCGGAAACATGATTTCAAAACTTCTAAAATTACTTTCAAATTGTTTCGAGTTGGCAAAAATGGTAGATACAAAAAAATATGTGCCATTTTGAGACCTTTCCAACCGTATATCATTTGCATTGTTTAAATATACCGCAAGGAAATCGCGGGGAAAAACATTCGGTGCCCATCACATAAAAAAGACGGAGAGTAATTCGTGTTATTCTATAAAACTATAAAGAATTAGAGAAAACAATTGGAATAAGAAATTTGCGCCTAGTTCATAGCTTTCCAACGCCATATCATTTGCATCATTCCAATATACGGTTGAAACAACTCATTCAAATTACTGTCCGCTCGTTTTTTGAGTATGTTCGAATTTCGGTATTTTCAAAATTGTTCAAAAACTGTGAGGATTTTGAAAAAACATAAAATATGAAAAAGTTGCGCAATTTCATTATCTTTCCAACGGTATATCATTTGCACAGTTTCGATAAGCGATTCAGAAACCGAACTAAAAGTTCGTTTTCTGGCCATATAGAAGCGTTTTCGTATTTTCAAAATTAAATTTCAACCGTGCAAAATCTGTGAAAAGTGTGAACATGAAAAAGTTGCGGTTTTTCATTATCTATCCAACGGTATATCATTTGCATAGTTCCGACAAATGGTTGGGAAACACGAAGTAGAATCAGTAGCTCTGAAGAAAATGGGAAGTTCATATAAGTTCGACAGAAAGTTGAACCCTGTTATCCGGGAAGTACAACCTTATGTCCAGGGAAGTACAAGTCGGTGCTCAGAATATTATTCTGCAACCGGTTGCAGAATAGTGTCTATATATATATATATATATATATATATATATATATATATATATATATATATATATATATATATATATCGAGAATAGCTATTGTCGAACCCTTTCTGAACTTCCCGCTATACAGAAGTGAACTTCTCGGCGGAACACTAGAATTCTATGTCTCAACGGACAATGTTTTGAGGCTGATTTTTAAACCATTTATCTAAATGATGTATATGATATACCGTTGTAAAGATATGGAAATTTTGCAACTTTCTCATTAAGAATTTTTTCCCAAATTCTTCACGGTTTAAAAATAATTTCAAATATACTAAAACTCTATTTCGCGGAATTCAGAGTTGTCGTACAGTTTTTTGACTTCTATTTTCGAAGTGTGTGCATCTTTTTCATTCAGATGGTTTTCCCAAATTTTTCACGGTTTAAGAGCAGATTTGAAAATACTCAAATCCGTTTTCGTGAACTTCTTCGAGTTAGTACTTTTTTTGTGCTATTTTCAAACCATTAGTCGGATTGATGTGTGTGATATACCGTTAGAAACGTGTGGAGATTGCGCAAATTTTCCGTGTTGAACACTTTCCCAAATTATTAACAGTTTGAAAGTAATTTGATATATACTAAAAATAGTGATGGTCGGCGGCACGCCAACAGTTTGAAATTTACACGCCTTCAGTAGTCGATTGAGGCGAGCCGACATGTTAGTGATATTAGGCTCATATTGGTGTCAATTACTCGAGGAGGAGCTCGATTTGGTTAATCGGAGCTCGTATGGATGGATTTAGTATGTAGGATTTCCGCCCTGTAAAAATATAGTATGTGAACATCATACTACATGCGTGAACTACGAGGATAGTGTTAGTGAACTTCCCGTCGCGAATTATGGTATATACAAAACTATGTTTTTTTCGAACTCCTTTGTGTTTTTTGCTTAGTCTTTCAAAGTGGAATTTTGAGATTGTAAATATTGTGAACTACGAGGATAGTGTTAGTGAACTTCCCGTCGCGATTTATGGTATATACGGAACTATGCATTTTTCGAACTCCTATGTGTTTTTTGCTTAGTATTTCGAAGTGGAATTTTCAGATTGTAAATATTTGTGAACTACGAGGATAGTGTTAGTGAACTTCCCGTCGCGAATTATGGTATATAACTCCTATGTGTTTTTTGCTTAGTCTTTCGAAGTGGAATTTTGAGATTTTAAATATTGCACGAACTTCTGAAAAGTTTACTGGATGAATATAGGGCATCATGTGTGTTTTAGTGAAATTTTTTCATATATAGATACATAACTTTCTCACTGGAAAGAATAAACTTTTCGGATAGGCTAAACGAACTCCCACGAAATATAGAGTAGAACGCCCTATCTAGGTCTAATGACCGATTAGTACAAGTTGTGCTAATCGAGTCATTAAATACTAGTTATTTCTACGAATCAGGTGCATAGAAACAGTTATTTCTACGAATCAGGTGCATAGAAACGAATCAAACTACCTAGCAAATAAAAGAGAACTTCCAGTACCAATTTTTTTCCATCCCCGTTGCAGTGAACAGATGTAGTCCAGAGAGCGAACTTCCCTTTGAAAAATGTACTTTCTTTGTTTAATGCCAAAGCCAAACGATCGAACCTTCTGGTATTGAAGTTGTATACACATGCTTCTTCTTTTTTTGCCAATGCACTGCAGATGTCCAGGTGTACTGACGAAGACAAGTGAATTTACATATTTTTGTATATGGTAACTGTACATCTTTCACAAAGAAATGTAATGCTCCCCTAGATGCATAAGAGTGAACTTCACACAGTTAATGTACAAAAATCATCCACCCCGCAGCACAAACATCAAATGCGAACATCATGAATAATTCATCTAGCAGATTGAAATAAAAATCCAACTAGCAGTAATAGTCAAAAATGAACTATCAGGAGACATGAACTTCAGGAATTGGTATCAGTAAACTTCAGTCAGCCTACACCGTGCCGCAATGCTCTTGCACCGGACGCCCCAGCGACGCAACAGTTGGGTTCGACGCCACCATTAAAAGGGAGCGACTGGCAAGCCGCGTCCACCACCAGGAAGTAGTGTAAGGCTGGCACTACGTTTATGTCCTCGTCCTAGGCGGCATCGCCTCGTCGGGGTGGCAGCGCTCGAGGAGTCCTTGCTGTATATGTGTAATGCTCGGACAATACAAGTGGACTTCTAAATTACCTGGCACCAAACTGATAGAATTAGGTGAATAAAACACTTGAAATATTTGTTTTATTAGCCACAATGACAGTGAACTCCAGACAATATAAAAGTGAACTTTTCTCCAAGAACAAAATGAGTTCTATTTGTTTTATTAGGCACACATCAACACACAGAATTGCATGAACTGATTTTTTATATCAAATATACTTCACAGCCAGAAGTGTTTTTTATAGTAAGCAACAAGGCACCAAAACGCTCTTAATAGTATGAATAATTATGTCGCTATGTTGTATCAGTATCTGGCACCCAGTACAGGGGAAGACTTACATGTTATTACCATGTGTGCTTGTAACTCCATTCACAGCCTGCCACAAATCATATATTCCCTGAAATTGCACGTCATCCTGCAGGCAACAGTGCAACTCATAGCTTATGATAAGTGAACTTGACGCATTATGATGAACTGAACTTCAGGAAAGAAAAAAACCGAACCATGAGAAACAACGTGGTACATTCTAAAATTTTATCACACAGAGTGAACTGCCCGAATGTATGGAGTGCACTTCCCTGATGTATATGATGCTGAAATGTTGACACCAACGGATCCGCGGGATGTAGATCGTCGTTGAACCTCCGCCAAGTACCCCAAACGCCATCTTAAGAGAGCTCCAAGTATTGTCAGATTTACTTTCTGGAATAGAAGGTAGAGTATACCTGCATCAATGCAATGGTTATACTTGGATCAGTATGTAGAGACTATGGTTAGGACCAGATTAGACAAGAAACTGAATATTCAGATTGAAGAAACAAAGGTAGCTTCTAAATATCCCACGTAAATAAAACTACAGGGCACAGTAGTGCTAACTATGTAGTTCAGTTTAGTCAATAAGTTAGTTATAAAGGTAGCTCATGGGAGTGCGGAGTGGTTCTTGTGGGAGTTCACAGCAGGGAGTTCAAAGTTATAGTACTTTTTCAAATATAAGATATTGTTTGCAGCAATCATCTTTTGTAACCAGCAGTATGAACGGACTTATTATTTATATAAGGCGAACTTCCAATGTACAAAGAGCAAACTGCAACATGGCCTACGATGAACTGCGCCATGGCTACTGGGTCACAGATGGTACTAAGGAGAACTGAACTATAATGATTAGAAGAAGTGAACTTCACCCATCCCGCACCCGTCCCGACGAAACCTAGATTAAATAATTGCAAGCTAAAAGCACACAAATCAAACCAAAATTAAATAAAAGCATACTGTACTTTTCAAAAACATAGATTAAACTTCCTCCGAAGAATATCTAAACTTCTCCACCACCAAATAAACTAACAAGTGTGCTGAGGGCATTTTTCTTCTATATATTTTCAACAGGAATGTGAACTCCCTATTTGGCCTAACTGAACTGCTGACATTTAAGTAGGTTATTATCGAGATGAGTAGGCTGACCTGGGTCTTAATTACCTTTTGGAGATTGGGTTCCTATATCTGAACGTCTCACGAAACTACCGGCCGGACAACAAACACAGAACAGCCTGGTGCTCCCGAACCCCTGGAAATATAAAAGTGAACTTGTCAAATAGATAAAGTGAGCTTCTATTCTTTCCCATCAGCCATACAGCAATAACAGCAGAAAGCATAAAACATGCCCATAAATTTATAAATGAACTTCAGTTATGAATAGAGGGAACTACCGCTGGGCTAGTTGTGAGGTTGTTGGCGAGACCAAGTACCAGGAGCAACGGCTGCAGCTTTGTTTCTATGTCTGAACTTTAGATTTCTTCATTTGTGAGCTTCGAAATTCAGTTAACAAATAAAATCATATTTGGAAAGACTAATTCACCTAGCAGGAATATCTAAACTAGCAGGAGATGCGAACTTCACCAAATTAGGGAGCAGCACCGTTGGCCGGAGATTCAATGTTACCCTCTGCTTTGACAAAAATGATGTAATAACTAGTCTGCGAATGAACCAAACTGTGTGGAGGTGAACTTCCAGGATGCTCACAGTGAATTTCCCAACCGAGCACAGTGGTTACCGGAGGGAGGCGCCGGCGAACTGGAACGCTCAAGCATTGCAGCTAGCATACCATAATCCAAGAAAAATCTGAACATCGAACTACATGTTAGTGAACTTCCCGAGACTAAAGGCAGACATCACCGCTACTTATTCCATGGTGGCAGCTTTGAAGGCTTCTCTTATTTTCCATCAAATCTTAAACGTCCATGAACTTCTCAAATTTAACAAGTGTATATTATATGGACTTTTCTTACAACTTTTACAAGAAAGGTGGACTTGTTGGGTTCATTATAAGGTACACACCAGCAAGCGGTCTTAATTTTATTTTATGAGGATAAGCATGTCATATTTCTATTATTTTTTTCAAACAGACTTGCCAATTTATTTCTAAACAGAGTGAACTTTTATTACTTTTTATAGCGAACTGACATAGTTTGAGATTTGAACTTCAAGTTTTAAGAATGAAACTAATTTCGCACTTGAACGAAACAAACTTTACCAGAGAATAAACCTGAACTTCCCCGAAAAAGTGAAAACGTGTGTTGGACAAAGCTAATTGCCCCAATAAATAAAATGAACTCCACACGTGCTATATTAATGTGTTTTTTACCGTCACTTGTTTGTCTATTTTCAGGACCTACTAATTTTACCTTCGTTCTCTCCATGTCCAAATAGGAGTTCACTAGTAGTTGCTGGACTAGATGAAGTAGTACTCCAGTGCACTAAGCCAGAAAAATGCAGAGTTAGGCGGTTCAAACACAATATCATAAATATTGAACAAACATCCATTCAACCATCTGCACTTCACGGATGCAAAATAGTGCACTTGAAACCAAGAGTGTCCCTAGAAATAGAAATTTAACCTCTGTGACAGATGACTCAAGCTTCCTCGACATGCTGAAAATGTATTTTTCTTTGGAAACCTGCCCTCCTTGGCTGCAGGAATAATGCACATATTAACAAACCTTTTGAAATAGACATATAACTCTAATGTGCACTGCGCAACAATCACATTTCTTGCTACAATATTGACACATTTTAGCGGGTCCATATGCAGAACAAGAACAAAAATCTAAAAGAAGCAACGGAAATCTTCATGCATATAAGTGTGACATCTAAGAAAAATGCTCTTTCTCATCAAAACGTTTTAGTTCTTAGACAACAGGAGAAGAATAACAAACGCAGTTCACTTAGTTTGTGAAGTTCAGGCCGCAGGAGTCAGCCAGCAGCTCACCTTGGTTCTGAAGTTCAGCGAAAAAGAAGCGGAAAGCTATGCTCGCGAGCGCGAAAATCCGTAAAGGGGAGGCGCTGCTGCCATCAGCTATCTGAACATGAGAAGGCGGGCGTAGGATTCAGTGTGTCTAGACGGACTAACCGAACTTCCGCATGCAAGCAAACTTTGGTCAGAACAAAGAGCTCACAGAGACAAATTCAACTATGAATGATCTGAACTGCAGGAGCCAATGAAATTAACTGTGTGAGGCGGGGAATTGAACTATGAATGCTGAGCTGCATATTATCAGAGAAGACATCAGAGAACAAGCGCAGCGGAAACCAGATCCCTTTTTCCAGTGAACTTCTAATTACACAAGCGGACATGGGAGAAAATGAAACCACGAGCCGACTATTGATGTCCAGAAAAATGAGGTCTGAAGCGGCTCTCAGGGAATTCCAGTAAAGGTTGAGGTCCAGTGGTCGCCGACTCAAGCAAGTAGCTGCAATGGAATAGCATAAAGCTAGATACAGTGTTATACTCGCAGAACAACATTGGTATGAAAGTTAATTCACAAGATACATTTGAGTTTCAGCACATTATAAAAAGCAAGTGAACTTCACCTCATAGACGAACTGAACTTTTACCAATTAGTGAACCTCTGAACCACATTGTTTATTAATTAACTAGAATTCCATGTACTTGACTGAACTCTGTGGTAGGGAGGAAGTGAACTTCAGACTAGAAAAGATTTTAACTTCCAATTGTGTGTTATTACATCATCATGAACACAGGATTGAAAATTTTGATGGTCTTTGCCTAAGAAGCGGTGACAAAAGAAAACTTGGCTGAGAAAGACAACAACGGATTCCTAGACGCGCTCAAGGGAACATCCTCTCTTTTCCGTCATCTACTCCCAACAACACCCGGAGGAACTGCAAACGACCACCACGACGAGCGTATTTGAGGTGCAGAACATGAAGTGAAGTGAAGCATGAATGGTGAGCTTCCAGGTTGTAACTAAGTGGACCTCCGGACATACAATTTTATAATTGTTATTTTTAGTGGCAGATAAACTTTTGTTTTTCATTTACTGAGCCGGTTTAGAACAAAGAGTGAACTTCCTTAGCTATTACAAAGCCAACTTTTCATAAAAAAATTCACCAGAAATATGAAAACTTCCTATGTGAACTAATGAAACCTCTCCGGCCAAAATAAATATTAATCCTCCGTAGGTTCAAGTGAACTCCACAACACATAAGACTGAACATCCGATAAGAGTAACTTTTTTCTCAGGAAAGTATGAAACACCATTTTTATGGATGGTGGACTATAACATAAATTAACTTAGAAATGATCTTCTCTGTGTACATCTAGTGAATTAATTTTTCGCAAAGAAGTATACTAACATAATGGCCTACATCACTATACCAAACTAAACTTCTATTTTTTCTATTAGGCACAGAGCAAGAACAACATACGTGTATTTCAATTATCAGCAAGAAATAAGAATCAATGTAGAGTAGAGCAATGCAGTTCGTTCATATCAACATACACGTTTGCATCAGCAAGTGAGCCAGCAGTAGTGAGCTAGTAAAGGGCAGCACGCAAGCGAGATACCTTCTGATTGGTGAACTGCCAGAGCAGCGCGGGGTGAACTTTCGGGGTCGCGAATGTTGGATTCTTGGGGCTGCGCGCGTGAACTTCCCAGCGAGGCGCTGCCAGACCTAGACTCGCGTGGATGCAGGGGAAGGATGGAGTCCATGGAGCCACTGGTGTTGAATGAGGTGGTGGGGCGCCGCCGGAGAGGAGGTGGTGGGGCGCCAACAGGGAGGAGGTCCTGGGGCGTCGCCGGGCAGGAGGAGGTGAGGCGCCGCCAGGGAGGACGTGTTGGGCCGCCGCCGGGGGAAGGTGGTGGGGCGCCGCCATGGAGGAGGTGGAGGGGCGCCGCCGGGGAGGAGGTGGAGGGCCCCCGCCAGGGGAAGGTGGTGGGGCGCCGCCCGGAAGGAGGTGGTGGGCTGTCGCCGGGGGGAGGTGGTGGGGTGCTGCTGGGGAGGATGGGTGGTGGGGCACCGCTGGGGAGGAGGTGGAGGGCCTCCGCCGGGGGAAGCTGGTGGGGCGCCGCCGGGAAGGAGGTGGTGGGCTGTCGCCGGGAGGAGGTGGTGCGGCGCCGCTGGGGAGGAGGGGTGGTGGGGTGCCGCCGTGGAGGTAGGAGGTGGGGATTTTTGGGGTGCGAGTCAACCCTCGATGGGACGAGGGAGTTCACAAACGTGCGGGACAGATGAGGTTTCACGGGCCGGTTCGGTTCGGGATGTGGTTTCCTCGGTTGGTTTTCAGGGGGTTCGAGAATAGTTATTCTAGAACCACTCTTAAGGGGGATACATATATAAATATATAAATATATAAATAAATAAATAAATATATATATATATATATATATATATGATAAATACTTTCTACCCCTGGGTGTAACTACACCCACGTGTCATATACTACCATACGGAAGTATGTACTATACTTTATCGATTTGAGTATGTTCTTATATTATATCTAAGATATTACAAACCAAGTTTTGTGAAAAAAATATAAGTGAGCATGTAGTTTGCACTATATATACGAAATACATGCATATGTATACGTAAAAAATGAGTCTACGTACAAAATGTGCATACTGCCTACAAAGTATTATATATACTACCAAAATAGTCTTATATACTTCATACTACATGTACATATACTTCGGTATGATAGATACTCCCTAGATTATACGAAACACGGGTGGGTGTAACTACACCCGGGTGTAGTATGAATATGTCCTATATATATATATATATATATATATATATATATATATATATATATATATATATATATATATATATATATATATATATATATAATGACAGCGCATCGCAAATCCGATCCCGCTTCCTACCTTGTGGGCGCCGGCGAGCGAGCGGCGGCGGTAGCCGACGCGAGGGAGCCGGTGACGGAGTCCGGCGAAATCCCGTGAGGAAAATACCTCCCTACCCCGGTGACCAACCGCCCCACCTCCTCCAATCCCGGCGGCTCCCCACCTCTTCCAATCCCGGCGACCAACCGCCCCACCTCCTCCCTCCCCGTCGGCTCCCCACCTCCTCCAATCCCGGCGACGCCTGATACGTCTCAAACGTATCTATAATTTCTTATGTTCCATGCTACTTTTATGATGATACTCACATGTTTTATACACACTTTATGTCATTATTATGCATTTTCCGGCACTAACCTATTGACGAGATGCCTAAGAGCCAGTTGCTGTTTTCTGTTGTTTTTGGTTTCAGAAATCCTACAAAGGAAATATTCTCGGAATTGGACGAAATCAATGCCCAGGGTCTTATTTTTCCACGGAGCTTCCAGAAGACCGAAGGGGATACGGAGTGGGGCCACGAGGGCCCGTACCCATAGGGCGGCGCGGCCAGCATGGGGCCTGCGCCGGCCTATGGTGTGGGGCCCCGCGCCGCCTCCAACTCTGCCCTTCCGCCTACTTAAAGCCTTCGTCGCGAAAACCCCTGTACCGAGAGCCACGATACGGAAAACCTTCCAGAGACGCCGCCACCGCCAATCCCATCTCGGGGGATTCAGGAGATTGCCTCCGGCACCCTTCCGGAGAGGGGAATCATCTCCCGGAGGACTCTTCATCACCATGATCGCCTCCGGATTGATGTGTGAGTAGTTCACCCCTGGACTATGGGTCCATAGCAGTAGCTAGATGGTTGTCTTCTCCTCATTGTGCTATCATGTTAGATCTTGTGAGCTGCCTATCATGATCAAGATCATCTATTTGTAATGCTACATGTTGTGTTTGTTGGGATCCGATGAATATGGAATACTATGTCAAGTTGATTATCAATCTATCATATATATGTTGTTTATGTTCTTGCATGCTCTCCGTTGCTAGTAGAGGTTCCGGCCAAGTTGATACTTGTAACTCCAAGAGGGAGTATTTATGCTCGATAGTGGGTTCATGCCTCCATTGAATCCGGGACAAGTGACGAAAAGTTCTAAGGTTGTGGATGTGTTGTTGCCACTAGGGATAAAACATCAATGCTTTGTCTAAGGATATTTGTGTTGATTACATTACGCACCATACTTAATGCAATTGTGTGTTGTTTGCAACTTAATACCGGAAGGGGTTCGGATGATAACCTCGAAGGTGGAGTTTTTAGGCATAGATGCATGCTTGGATAGCGGTCTATGTACTTTGTCGTAATGCCCCGATTAAATCTCATAGTAGTCATCGTGATATGTATGTGCATTGTTATGCCCTCTCTATTTGTCAATTGCCCAACTGTAATTTGTTCACCCAACATGCCATTTATCTTATGGGAGAGACACCACTAGTGAACTGTGGATCCCGGTCCATTCTTTTACATCTGAAATACAATCTACTCCAAACTCTGTTCTTTACTGTTCTTCGCAAACAGACATTATTTTCCACACCATACGTTTAATCCTTTGTTTACAGCAAGCCAGTGAGATTGACAACCTCACTGTTAAGTTGGGGCAAAGTATTGTGATTGTGTTGTGCAGGTTCCACATTGGCGCCGGAATCCCTGGTGTTGCGCCGCACTACACTCCGTCACCATCAACCTTCACGTGTTCCTTGACTCCTACTGGTTGGATAACCTTGGTTTCATACTGAGGGAAAACTCGCTGCTGTACGCATCACACCTTCCTCTTGGGGTTCCCAACAGACGTGTGTCAACACGCCAACAGCAAGGATTTTTCTGGCGCCGTTGCCGGGGAGATCAAGACACGCTGCAAGGGGAGTCTCCCACATCCAATCTCTTTACTTTGTTTTTGTCTTGCTTTACTTTATTTACTGCTTTGTTTGCTTCCTATATCAAAAATACAAAAAAATTAGTTGCTAGTTTTACTTTATTTACTGTATTGTTCTCCATATTAAAAAAACAAAAAATTAGTTACTTGCATTTACTTTATTTACCTTTTGTTTATTTCATCGTGTTTCCTCCTAAGTTCACTCTGAAAGATATACCGGTAGGACGAGGGTCTATCATTGGAAGAGATAATATAGAAGCATTTTTCACCCATGTTAGTATGGATGAAGATTTTGAAGATACACCCTTGGTAAAAGTTGCTCCTACTTATGAGAGTGCTACTGCTTGTTTAATACACATGTTGGAAACTAGATTTGTTAATCTCAATCCTATAATTCAACATATGTTTCTTACACTCTCTGATATGGAAAGGGGAGAAAAGAGAAATTTTGTTTTAAAAGTCCTTCTTAGAGAATTTGAAGATATAGCTAAAGAAGCTAGAAAAGATTTTATTAAGCATAAGAGGCTTGGTTTGTTCACCGATTTTGCAAAAACACTTGAAAAGATGGACATTGATAGAATAAAGTACACTAATAATGTCAATGATGGAGGGGAGATTAAAGTACCGATACCTAGTAAGCTCCTAGGAATGCATGAAGCTCTAGAAAATTACTATGGTTGGCTTGTTCCTGAAAATTTGTTTGATGAGAATAGCAAACCTAAGAGTAATGAAAGAGGAGCCTCTGAAACCTACATAGATAAGATACAATGCATAGTTGAGAAAACTCCAAACCCCTCTGTTGATGATTCGTCTCTCGACAATACTTGATTCACACTTTCTGCGCCTAGCTGAAAGGCGTTAAAGAAAAGCGCTTATGGGAGACAACCCATTATTTTACTTCTGCACTTTGTTTTATATTTGAGTCTTGGAAGTTGTTACTACTGTAGCAACATCTCCTTATCTTTATTTTATTGCATTGTTGTGCCAAGTAAAGTCTTTGATAGTAGGGTTGATACTAGATTTGGATTACTCGCGTAGAAACAGATTTCTTATCGTCACGAAATTGAGCAGCCCTTCCGTATGTAATTTAGAAAAATCTGCCAATTTACGTGCGTGATCCTCGGATATGTACGCAACTTTCATTCAATTTGAGAATTTTCATCTGAGCAAGTTAAGTGCCCAGAAAAATTCGTCTTTACGGACTGTTCTGTTTTGACAGATTCTGCCTTTTATTTCGCATTGCCTGTTTTGCTATGTTTGATGGATTTCTTTGTTCCATTAACTTTCAGTAGCTTTGTGCAGTGACCAGAAGTGTTAAGAATTATTATGTCACCTCTGAATATGTGAATTTTCAATTATGCACTAACCCTCTAATGAGTTTGTTTTGAGTTTGGTGTGGAGGAAGTTTTCAAGGGTCAAGAGAGGAGGATGATACAATATGATCAAGAAGAGTGAAAAGTCTAAGCTTGGGGATGCCCCCGTGGTTCATCCCTGCATATTTTAAGAAGACTCAAGCATCTAAGCTTGGGGATGCCCAAGGCATCCCTTCTTCATCGACAACTTATCGGGTCACCTCTAGTGAAACTATATTTTTATTCGATCACATCTTATGTGCTTTACTTGGAGCGTCGTTTGTTTTGTTTTGTTTTTGTTTTTGTTTGAATAAAATCGGATCCTAGCATTCCTTGTGTGGGAGAGATACACGCTCCGTTGTTGCATATGAACACATGTGTTCTTAGCTTTACTTTTAATGTTCATGGCGAAGGTTGAAACCGCTTCGTTCATTGTTATCCGGTTGGAAACGTAAAATGCTTCATGTGGTAATTGGTACAATGTCTTGAATAATTTGATACTTGGAAATTGTTGTGCTCATATAGATCATGTTTAAGCTCTTGCATCATGTACTTTGCACCTATTAATGAAGAACTACATAGAGCTTGTTAAAATTTGGTTTGCATGATTGGTCTCTCTAGAGTCTAGATATTTTCTGGTGAGGTGTTTGAACAACAAGGAGACAATGTAGAGTCTTATAATGCTTGCAATATGTTCTTATGTAAGTTTTGCTGTACCGTTTTATACTTGAGTTTGTTTCAAACAACCTTGCTAGCCTAACCTTGTATTGAGAGGATTCCTTCTCGTGCATCCAAATCCTTGAGCCAAAAACTATGCCATATGTGTCCACCATACCTACCTACTACATGGTATTTCTCTGCTATTCCAAAGTAAATTACTTGAGTGCTACCTTTAAAATTCTATTCTTTGTCTTTGCAATATATAGCTCATGGGAAAATAGCCTTAAAAACTATCGTGGTGAAGAATATGTAGCTTATGTATCTTATTTCTTATAAGTTGCTTGTTGAGCGGTAACCATGTTTCGGGGACGCCACCAACTATTACACCTTTGTTGAATATCATGTGAGTTGCTATGCATGTTCATCTTGTCTGAAGTAAGGGTGATTTATCATGAACAAATGGTTTGAGTATGCATATTGTTAGAGAAGAACATTGGGCCGCTAACTAAAACCATGAATCATGGTGGAAGTTTCAGTTTGGACATCAATCCTCAATCTCTTATGAGAATATTATCTATTGTTGAATGCTTATGCATTAAAGAGGAGTCCATTATCTGTTGTCTATGTTGTCCCGGTATGGATGTCTAAGTTGAGAATAATCAAAAACGAGAAATCAAATGCGATCTTTCTCCTTAGACCTTTGTACAGGCGGCATAGAGGTACCCCTTTGTGACACTTGGTTGAAACATATGTTATGCAATGATAATCCATGTAAATCCAAGCTAATTAGGACAAGGTGCGAGCACTATTGGTAATCTATGCATGAGGCTTGCAACTTATAGGATGTCTTATACATAACACATATGATTTATTACTACCGTTGACAAAATTGTTTCTATGTTTTCAAAATGAAAAGCTCTAGCACAAAAATAGTAATCCATGCTTCCCTCTGCAAAGGGCCATTCTTTTACTTTATTGTTGAGTCAGTTTACCTATTATTTCTATCTTAGAAGCAAACACTTGTGTGAACTGTGTGCATTGATTCTTACATGTTCACCTATTGCACTTGTTATATTACTTTGTGTTGACAATTATCCATGAGATAAACATGTTGAAGTTGAAAGAAATTGCTGAAACTTATATCTTCCTTTGTGTTGCTTCAAAGCTTTCTACTAAGAATTTATTGCTTTATGAGTTAACTCTTATGCAAGTCTTATTGATGCTTGTCTTGAAAGTATTATTCATGAAAAGTCTTTGCTATATGATTCAGTTGTTTGTTCATTGTCTTTACCATTGCTTCGAATCGCTGCATTCATCTCATATGCTTTACAATAGTATTGATCAAGATTATGATAGCATGTCACTTCAGAAATTATCCTTGTTATCGTTTACCTACTCGAGGGCGAGTAGGAACTAAGCTTGGGGATGCTTGATACGTCTCAAACGTATCTATAATTTCTTATGTTCCATGCTACTTTTATGATGATACTCACATGTTTTATACACACTTTATGTCATTATTATGCATTTTCCGGCACTAACCTATTGACGAGATGCCGAAGAGCCAGCTTGCTATTTTCTGCTGTTTTTGGTTTCAGAAATCCTACAAAGGAAATATTCTCGGAATTGGACGAAATCAACGCCCAGGGTCTTATTTTTCCACGGAGCTTCCAGAAGACCGAAGGGGATACGGAGTGGGGCCACGAGGGCCCGTACCCATAGGGCGGCGCGGCCAGCATGGGGCCCGCGCCGGCCTATGGTGTGGGGCCCCGCGCCGCCTCCAACTCTGCCCTTCCGCCTACTTAAAGCCTTGATGCGTGTAATTGACACGTCCGTTGGGAACCCCAAGAGGAAGGTGTGATGCGCACAGCAGGAAGTTTCCCTCAGTAAGAAACCAAGGTTTATCGAACCAGTAGGAGTCAAGAAGCACGTTGAAGGTTGATGGCGGCGGAGTGTAGTGCGGCGCAACACCAGGGATTCCGGCGCCAACGTGGAACCTGCACAACACAATCACAGAACTTTGCCCCAACGTGACAGTGAGGTTGTCAATCTCACCGGCTTGCTGTAAACAAAGGATTAGATGTATAGTGTGGAAGATGATGATTGTTTGCGAAGAACAGTAAAGAACAATTGCAGTAGATTGTATTTCAGATGTAAAGAATAGGACCGGGGTCCACAGTTCACTACCGGTGTCTCTCCCATAAGATAGCATATGTTGGGTGAACAAATTACAGTTGGGCAATTAACAAATAAAGAAGGCATAACAATGCACATACATATATCATGATGAGTACTATGAGATTTAATCAGGGCATTACGACAAAGTACATAGACCGCTATCCAGCATGCATCTATGCCTAAAAAGTCCACTTTCAGGTTATCATCCGAACCCCTTCCAGTATTAAGTTGTAAACAACAGACAATTGCATTAAGTATGGTGCGTAATGTAATCAACACAAATATCCTTAGACAAAGCATCGATGTTTTATCCCTAGTGGCAACAAGACATCCACAACCTTAGAACTTTCGTCACTCGTCCCAGATTTAATGGAGGCATGAACCCACTATCGAGCATAAATACCCCCTCTTGACGTCACAAGTATCAACTTGGCCAGAGCCTCTACTAGCAACGGAGAGCATGCAAGAACATAAATAACATATATGATAGATTGATAATCAACTTGACATAGTATTCAATATTCATCGGATCCCAACAAACACAACATCAAGGATTACAGATAGATTATCGTGATCATGATAGGCAGCTCACAAGATCTAATATGATAGCACAATGAGGAGAAGACAACCATCTAGCTACTGCTATGGAACCATAGTCCAGGGGTGGACTACTCACACATCGATCCGGAGGCGATCATGGCGATGAAGAGACCTCCGGATGATTCCCCTCTCCGGCAAGGTGCCGGAGGCGATCTCCTGAATCCCCCGAGATGGGATTGACGGCGGCGGTGTCTCTGGAAGGTTTTCCGTATCGTGGCTCTCGGTACTGGGGGTTTCGCTACGAAGGCTTTAAGTAGGCGGAAGGGCAGGTCAAGGGGCGTCACGAGGGGCCCACACAACAGGGCCACGCGGCCAGGGCCCAGGCCGCGCCGCCCTGGCGTGTCGCCACCTCTTGGCCCCACTTCGTTTTCTCTCCGGTCTTCTGGAAGCTTCGTGCAAAAATAGGACCCTGGGCGTTGATTTCGTCCAATTCCGAGAATATTTCCTTACTAGGATTTCTGAAACCAAAAACAGCGAGAAAACAAGCAATCGGCTCTTCAAGCATCTCGTCAATAGGTTAGTGCCGGAAAATGCATAAATATGACATATAATGTGTATAAAACATGTGAGTATCATCATAAAAGTAGCATGGAACATAAGAAATTATAGATACGTTTGGGACGTATCAAGCCTTCATCGCGAAAACCCCTGTACCGAGAGCCACGATACGGAAAACCTTCCAGAGACGCCGCCGCCGCCAATCCCATCTCGGGGGATTCAGGAGATCGCCTCCGGCACCCAGCTGGAGAGGGGAATCATCTCCCGGAGGACTCTTCATCACCATGATCGCCTCCGGATTGATGTGTGAGTAGTTCACCCCTGGACTATGGGTCCATAGCAGTAGCTAGATGGTTGTCTTCTCCTCATTGTTCTATCATGTTAGATCTTGTGAGCTCCCTATCATGATCAAGATCATCTATTTGTAATGCTACATGTTGTGTTTGTTGGGATCCGATTAATATGGAATACTATGTCAAGTTGATTATCAATCTATCATATAAATGTTGTTTATGTTCTTGCATGCTCTCCGTTGCTAGTAGAGGCTCTGGCCAAGTTGATACTTGTAACTCCAAGAGGGAGTATTTATGCTCGATAGTGGGTTCATGCCTCCATTGAATGCTGGGACAAGTGACGGAAAGTTCTAAGGTTGTGGATGTGTCTGTTGCCACTAGGGATAAAACATCAATGCTTTGTCTAAGGATATTTGTGTTGATTACATTACGCACCATACTTAATGCAATTGTCTGTTGTTTGCAACTTAATACTGGAAGGGGTTCGGATGATAACCTGAAGGTGGACTTTTTAGGCATAGATGCATGTTGGATAGCGGTCTATTACTTTGTCGTAATTCCCTGATTAAATCTCATAGTAGTCATCGTGATATGTATGTGCATTGTTATGCCCTCTCTATTTGTCAATTGCCCAACTGTAATTTGTTCACCCAACATGCCATTTATCTTATGGGAGAGACACCACTAGTGAACTGTGGACCCCGTTCCATTCTTTTACATCTGAAATACAATCTACTGCAAACTCTGTTGTTTACTGTTCTTCGCAAACAAACATCATTTTCCACACCATATTTTTAATCCTTTGTTTACAGCAAGCCAGTGAGATTGACAACCTCACTGTTACGTTGGGGCAAAGTATTGTGATTGTGTTGTGCAGGTTCCATGTTGGCGCCGGAATCCCTGGTGTTGCGCCGCACTACACTCTATCACCAACAACCTTCACGTGTTCCTTGACTCCTACTGGTTCGATAACCTTGGTTTCATACTGAGGGAAAACTCGCTGCTGTACGCATCACACCTTCCTCTTGGGGTTCCCAACAGACGTGTGTCAACACGCCAACAGCAGCGCCCCACATCCTCCCGCCCAGGCGGCGCCCACCTCCTCCCACCCGACGGCGCCCACCTTCTCCCTCCCTGACGGCGCCCAACCCCTCCAATCCCGGCGGCGCCCACCTCCTCCCACCCAGGAGGCGCCCCACCTCCTTCATCTAAGGCGGCGCCCCACCTCCTCCAACCCCGGCGGCGAACCACCTCTTCCAACCCTGGCGGCGACCCACCTCCTCCCACCCCGGCGGCGCCCAACACCTCCACCTGCGTCATAGACGGTCGGCGGCGCTCTGCAGCTCGACCTCCATCCCGGACGATGGCGCATCGCCCCAGCACATCAACTCTTTCTCTCCCTAAAGCTCTCAGGTATATGACCAAGTTATCATGATCTTGGAGGGATCTAGTGTATGATTTTTCCCTTGCATTGCATGGATAAAGAGGTGTCGGTTCTTCTTGTATATGTGTTCAGTAATACAATTAAAAATAGATGCTCATGCTTTGGAATGGTAGGAAAAAGTGGTACAGATTATTCTTATGGGCAAGTTCATTTTTTATTTCCCGGGAATTTATTTCGTCCAATTGGCGGTTTCAGCAAAAAATCACACATTAAAAATTTGCAAGTTCACTTTTATAAATGTCTAGAAGTTCAATTAGTCCAACTCGGGGTTTCATATCATTCTCATGTGGAAATGCACCTTTGTGTTTGTGAATTTTGAATTATGTATAAGAAAGGATGTTCACTATTTTTGTGTAAATGGTTTTTTGTCGTAACAATTTGATTTGCAAAAAAAGATTCTGATTGCAAAAAAAAAAATGAAATAAAAAGTTCATTTGTTAAGCTACGGCTGTTCTTTTACTAAAAAACTAGTCCACTCCTTAGAGATCTTTTGAATCTGAAGTATAAAACAATTGAAGTTTGATTACTAAATAGTTTACTATGCCAGATTTGTAGGATTGTCTAGTTGCTTACTAAAAAGTATAAAACAATTGAATCTAATTTTTCTTGTTAGGTAGTGCAGAGATTTTAATATTTAACTGCTATTTTTTTAGCATATCGATTATGCTGAACTGCTGTATGAAAAACAAAATGAAAGTTGTGCATCGAATAAACAAAGCTCGCTTTGATTTGTTAGGAAAGATAAAGCTCGCTTTGAACTGCAGTAACCATAGTTTAATTTAGGCAGATTACTCGTTTGGCACTGGGAGCACACTTTTTTATTCTAGGTAGTTCACTCGCTCATGCAAAAAAAAAAAGAAGTTTGGATTGTTTACATGGAAAGTTCACTTTATATATTTTCCGGGAGTTCATTTGATTCAACTTTGTATATATGTATGTTTCTGAACTAAGGATTGGTTAGTTTACCGTATTTTCGTAGGAAGTATACCTGCCATGGATTGATAATCTGGCATCCTTATGTGAATATATTAATGTTTTTGTTAGACTTTGCCAAATCATATTGGAGTATGGCATCCCTTTTAGAATGCAGACATTAGATTGTAAGAAAATTCCTGTCGGAATGGAGACCATATATTTTCAGACCTCCATCGAGCAGGCCAAGTTCACATATATTTTCAGGTAAAGTTCACTATAAGGGAAAGGAGTTCAGTAGGAAAATACAGTAGCTTGCTATCATTGAAAACTTGCATGTTACATAAGTTTTTGACCAACTTTTGCCATTCTTTTAGTTTCTTTTGTATAAGTTTTTCCCATTACAGATGGTAGTCGTAGAATTACTGTCATTTCCTGTTTATGAGCTCTTACATGTCCATTGTGAAATTTGGAAAATAAATATAACTATGTTCAGTCTGTTTCTCCACTTGCCTTTCTGACAGAAATCCCTTGCTTAATTAACTGAAGCTACATGAGTTTGTGCTATCATGATTTTCTCCATGTGGGCATATCTCCTCCTTTATTCTTTTTATTTTGGTAACACACTGTGTGTTGTTGTAATGCTCGTTGAGCAATAAAGTTCAGACATACTTTTTTAGTTCAAATGATAAAAATGCAACAAATAAGTTAGCTTTTTTAAAACGGCAAGTTCGTTATTTGTTATTGGGGAGCTCGTTTGTAAGTATGCGAAATCAAATTTTATCGTGAAGTTCATCGAAACTTTTTCTGGAAGCTCACTCTGTATGTGAAGTTACCTTTTTTTTAGGAATACCACGGTACAACTTTTGTTCAACGTTTGATGGGAAGTTCAATGCCACAAACACATGAAGTTTCTTTTTAATTTACT
Organism: Lolium rigidum; assembly: GCF_022539505.1. Classification (NCBI taxonomy): domain Eukaryota; kingdom Viridiplantae; phylum Streptophyta; class Magnoliopsida; order Poales; family Poaceae; genus Lolium; species Lolium rigidum. Next base: position 33,335 of record NW_025900505.1, on the reverse strand, counting down.
AGAGCTGAAATTTAAATTTCCCAAGCAGTGACATGATCATGGGCACTTTACTAAACTTTGTTTGTAACTGAGGTTTCATTTCCTTTTACAGGTGAGTTCACTTTATTAGAAGGATTTGGGCAGTACACTTGTGTATTTCGGTGAATTCTTAAACTTTGATTTCAGGGAACACTAGTAGGAAAACGCTTATAGGTGGAGCTTAGTTCTGTGGCGCACCAGTAAAAATGCACCACAGAAAGTTATTTTGTGGCGCACCAGGCACGGTGCGCCACAGAAATAGCTTAATTTTGTGGCGCACCAACAATCCACGCGCCACAGAAATGAGGTGGGGCCAGCCCCAATCATTGGTTTCACTATTTCTGTGGTGCACAGGACCACGTGCGCCACAGAAATAAGACATTCAGTGGCGCACTGATCTTGGTGCGTCACTGAATTAAGACTTTCTGTGGCGCACGTGGGATGGTGCGCCACAGAAACTACACATTTTTGTGGCGCAAATGAGTTCCATGCGCCACAGAAGTTTTTTGGCTCCCCACGCAACTCCACCCCCACCCCCCCCCCCGTGGATCGCCTTTTTTACCTCTGTAAAAATGAAAAAAATAGATAGAAATTTCAAAAAATAAATTCCATCAAGATGCCCATGTATGATGTCATCTTTTACCACTGAAAATTAACAAACATAAATTTCGACTTTTTTTGCAAAATTGTGTAGGAAAATCATCAAACTGGATTTCTGGTTGCATACGAACTCGAAAAAAGACGCACAATATATCAAAATGACCCCACGAAAATTCTACATCCGATTTCACCTAGGCTTGCCCGGTTGGACAATTTTTAGAATCCCCAAATTCGAAAAGAGTAAAAAGTTACGGCCAGTTAAAGTTTTTTTGCTGCAAAATACAAAAAAAAAGAAAAAAAATTCTATGGCGCACCAAGTGCCCATGCGCCACAGAATTAACGTCCAAAATTTGAATTTTCTGCCGCCCTCCTCTCCTCCACTTCTCCTCACTACTCCTCCACTTCTCCTCAGTTCTCCTCACTTCTCCTCCTTGGATGCAAACTTCTCCTCCACTTCTCCTCCTCCTCCTCCTCCTCCTCCTCCTCCACCACCACCACCACCACCACCACCTCCTCCGGCCGGCCCCCTCCTCCTCCTCCTCCACCACCACCACCACCACCACCTCCTCCGGGGCCGGCCTCCTACTCCCGTGACCTTCTCCTCCTACTTCGGCGACCTACTCCGGCGACGATGACCACCTTCTCCTCCTCCTCCGGCCGGCCTCCTCCTACTACTACTCCGGCGACCTACTCCGGCGACGACCACCTTCTCCTCCTCCACCACCACCTCCTCCACCACCACCACCTCCTCCACCACCACCTCCTCCACCACCACCACCACCACCACCACCACTACCACCTCCTCCTGCTCCTCCGGCCGTCCACCCACCTCCGGCTACCTTCCAGCGAAATATCAAAAAAAATTAAAAAAAATCGGCGGCCCCAGATCTAGATCTAGATCTGGCCGCCATTTTTTTTTGAATTTCAAAAAAAAATCTGTGGCGCACCACCGTCGGTGCGTGATACGTCCCAAACGTATCTATAGTTTCTTATGTTCCATGCTACTTTTATGATGATACTCACATGCTTTATACACATTATATGTCATTATTATGCATTTTCCGGCAATAAACCTATTGACGAGATGCCGAAGAGCCGCTTGTCGTTTTCTGCTGTTTTTGGTTTCAGAAATCCTAGTAAGGAAATATTCTCGGAATTGGACGAAATCAACGCCCAGGGGCTTATTTTTCCACGAAGCTTCCAGAAGACCGGAGGGGAGACGAAGTGGGGCCACGGGGCGCCGCCACACTAGGGCAGCGCGGCCTAAGGGGGGCCCGCGTGGCCCTAGCGTGTGGGGCCCCCGTGACTCTCCCGACTCCGCCCTTCCGCCTACTTAAAGCCTCCGTCGCGAAACCCCCAGTACCGAGAGCCACGATACGGAAAACCTTCCACAGACGCCGCCGCCGCCAATCCCATCTCGGGGGATTCAGGAGATCGCCTTCGGCACCCTGCCGGAGAGGGGAATCATCTCCCGGAGGTCTCTTCATCGCCATGATCGCCTCCGGATCGATGTGTGAGTAGTTCACCCCTGGACTATGGGTCCATAGCAGTAGCTAGATGGTCGTCTTCTCCTCAATGTGCTATCATGTTAGATCTTGTGAGCTGCCTATCATGATCAAGATCATCTATTTGTAATCCTTCATGTTGTGTTTGTTGGGATCCGATGAATATTGAATACTATGTCAAGTTGATTATCAATCTATCATATATGTTATTTATGTTTTTGCATGCTCTCCATTGCTAGTAGAGGCTCGGCCAAGTTGATACTTGTGACTCCAAGAGGGAGTATTTATGCTCGATAGTGGGTTCATGCCTCCATTAAATCTGGGACAGATGACGGAAAGTTCTAAGGTTGTGGATGTGCTCGTTGCCACTAGGGATAAAACATCGATGCTTTGTCTAAGGATATTTGTGTTGATTACATTACGCACCATACTTAATGCAATTGTCTCGTTGTTTACAACTTAATACCGGAGGGGTTCGGATGATAACTCGAAGGTCGACTTTTTAGGCATAGATGCATGCTGGATAGCGGTCTATGTACTTTGTCGTAATGCCCCGATTAAATCTCATAGTACTCATCATGATATATGTATGTGCATTGTTATGCCTTCTTTATTCGTCAATTGCCCAACCGTAATTTGTTCACCCAACATCTGCTATCTTATGGGAGAGACACCACTAGTGATCTGTGGACCCCGGTCCTATTCTTTACATCTGAAATATAATCTACTGCAATTGTTCTTTACTGTTCTTCGCAAACAACCATCATCATCCACACAATACATCTAATCCTTTGTTTACAGCAAGCCGGTGAGATTGACAAACTCGCTGTTACGTTGGGGCAAAGTTTTGTGATTGTGTTGTGCAGGTTCCATGTTGGCGCTGGAATCCCCGGTGTTGCGCCGCACTACACTCCTCCGCCATCAACCTTCAACGTGCTTCTTGGCTCCTCCTGGTTCGATAAACCTTGGATTCTTTCTGAGGGAAAACTTGCTATTGTACGCATCACACCTTCCTCTTGGGGTTCCCAACGGACGTGTTGACTGCACGCATCAAGCTAAATTTCTGGCGCCGTTGCCGGGGAGATCAAGACACGCTGCAAGGGGAGTCTCCACTTCCAATCTCTTTACTTTGTTTTTGTCTTGCTTTACTTTATTTACTACTTTGTTTGCTGCACTTAAACAAAACACAAAAAATTAGTTGCTAGCTTTACTTTATTTACTGTCTTGTTCTCTATATCAAAAACACACAAAAAATTAGTTACTTGCATTTTTACTTTTGTTATCATGTCTAGCTCTGCACCTGTTACTTCTTCACCAGAGGAATTAGTCTTCACTTTTAAACAAGGGGATGAGGAGAGTTTTAAAGATGCTTGGTCCAGAATTTTTGATTCTTATCGTAAAGCTGAACCTCAAATGACTCTAAGTTTGCTCCTTAGTAACTTTTATTTTGGGCTTATGATTCGCTATAGATATGCCTTGGATGTCGTAGTGGGAGGAGATTTCCTTCATTGCGATGGGGATCAAGCTTTTAATGCCATAAAAAAATTAGTTGCATCACATAGTTCAGCTAATAACTTTGATTCAGCTCTTATTAGCATTTGTAATAGATTAAACACTCTTGAGACAAGTGCATCTTGGTTGAAAGAAAATTATAGTTATGTTCGTAACCGTCTTGATCAAGTTTTAGTGAACTCTGAACCTTCAACATGGGACCCTACTATTAAAGTTATTATAGGTGGTGAAACTTTTCATGCCAATTGTGATATTATGTCTGAATTTTGCCTTATGCCTAAAAGTATCTATGAATCTTTGACACTTTGGGGACTCGTTGAAGGGGGAGAAGGAATAACTCTCATTGATAACTCTATTATAAATCCTAAGGGAATAGCCGAGGTTGTGCATACAACCATTCTTGGAAGAACAATATCCACTGATTATCTTGTTATTGATTGTGTAGGAACAGGACAAATCACACTCGGAAGATCCCTGCTGAAATTATTGGGAGCAGTCATAGATGTGGGAGAAGGCACCCTTAAATTCACCTCTATACCAGGAGGTAGACATGTATTCCCTAAATCAAAGGGTAAGAAAAAGAATAAGAAAGGTGGGCGCAATGCCCGAGGTAATGCTTCATCTCTTGATAATACTTGATACACACTTTCTGCGCCTAGCTGAAAGGCGTTAAAGAAAAGCGCTCATGGGAGACAACCCATTATTTTACTTCTGCATCTTTATTTTATATTTGAGTCTTGGAATTTGTTTACTACTGTAGCAACCTCTCCTTATCTTTATTTTATTGCATTTTTGTGCCAAGTAAAGTCTTTGATAGTAAAGCCAATACTAGATTTGGATTACTGCGCAGGAACAGATTTCTTGCTGTCACGAATTTGAGCAGTAGTCCCTGTAGAAAAATCAAAACAATCTGCCAATTTACGTGCGTGATCCTCAGATATGTACGCAACTTTCATTCAATTTGGTCATTTTCATCTGAGCAAGTCTGGTGCCACTTTAAAATTCGTCTTTACGAACTGTTCTGTTTTGACAGATTCTGCCTTTTATTTCACATTGCCTGTTTTGCTATGTTTGATGGATTTCTTTGTTCCATTAACTTTCAGTAGCTTTGTGCAATGTCCAGAAGTGTTAAGAATGATTATGTCACCTCTGAATATATGAATTATGCACTGACCCTCTAATGAGTTTGTTTCGAGTTTGGTGTGGAGGAAGTTTTCAAGGGTCAAGAGAGTAGGATGATACAATATGATCAAGAAGAGTGATAAGTCTAAGCTTGGGGATGCCCCCGTGGTTCATCCCTGCATATTTTAAGAAGACTCAAGCGTCTAAGCTTGGGGATGCCCAAGGCATCCCTTCTTCATCGACAACTTATCAGGTTCCTCTAGTGAAACTATATTTTTATACCATCACATCTTATGTGCTTTACTTGGAGCGTCTGTTTGTTTTTATTTTTGTTTTTGTTTGAATAAATCGGATCCTAGCATTCTTTGTTTGGGGAGAGACACGCTCCGCTGTTTCGTATGAACAAATATGTTCTTAGCTTTATCTTTAATGTTCATTGCGAAAATTGAACTATTTCATTCATTGCTATATGGTTGAAAACGGAAAATGCCGCATGTGGTAAATGGTTTAATGTCTTGAAAAATGTGATACTTGGCAATTGTTGTGCTCATATAGATCTTGTTTAAGCTCTTGCATCATGTACCTTGTACTCATTAATGAATAACTACATAGAGCTTGTTAAAATTTGGTTTGCATGATTGATCTCTAGAGTCTAGATATTTTCTGGTTGAGGTGTTTGAACAACAAGGAGACAATGTAAAGTCTTATAATAGTTAGAATATGTTCATATGTGAGCTTTGCTGCACCTTTTATACTTGAGTTTGCTTCAAACAACCTTGCTAGCCTAGCCTTGTATTGAGAGGAATAATTCTCGTGCATCCAAATCATTGAGCCAATAACCATGCCATTTGTGTCCACCATACCTACCTACCACATGGTATTTCTCCGCCATTCCAAAGTACATTACTTGAGTGGTACCTTTAAAATTTCTATTCTTTGTCTTTGCAATATATAGCTCATGGGACAAATAGCTTAAAAACTATCGTGGTGAAGAATATGTACTTATGTGTCTTATTTCTTAATAAGTTGTTTGTTGAGTGGTAACCATGTTTTCTGGGGACGCCATCAACTCTTTTACCTTTGTTGAATATCATGTGAGTTGCTATGCATGTTCGTCTTGTCTGAAGTAAGGGCGGTTCTCACAATCAAATGGTTTGAGTATGCATACTGTTAGAGAAGAACATTGGGCCGCTAACTAAAGCCGTGATTCATGGTGGAAGTTTCAGTGTGGACAACTAATCCTCAATCTCTTATGAGAATATTAATTGTTGTTGAATGCTTATGCATTAAAGAGGAGTCTATTATCTGTTGTCTATGTTGTCCCGGTATGGATGTCTAAGTTGAGAATAATCAAAAGCGAGAAATCCAATGCGAGCTTTCTCCTTAGACCTTTGTACATGCGGCATAGAGGTACCCCTTTGTGACACTTGGTTGTAACATATGCTATACAATGATAATCTGTGTTAATCCAAGCTAATTAGGACAAGGTGCGAGCACTATTAGTGTACTATGCATGAGGCTTGCAACTTATAAGATGTCTTATACATAACACATATGCTTTAGTACTACCGTTGACAAAATTGTTTCTTGTTTTTAAAATGAAAAGCTCTAGCACAAATATAGTAATCAATGCTTCCCTCTGCGAAGGGCCTATCTTCTACTTTATTGTTGAGTCAGTTTGCCTATTCTTTCTATCCTAGAAGCAAACACTTGTATCAACTTTGTGCATTGATTCTTACATGTTTACTTATTGAACTTGTTATATTGCTTTGTGTTGACAAATATCCATGAGATATATATGTTGAAGTTGAAAGCAACCGCTGAAACTTATATCTTCCTTTGTGTTGCTTCAATGTCTTTACTTTGAATTTATTGCTTTATGAGTAACTCTTATGCAAGTCTTATTGATGCTTGTCTTGAAAGTATTATTCATGAAAAGTCTTTGCTATATGATTCATTTGTTTACACATTATCTTCATCATTGCTTCGAATCGCTGCATTCATCTCGTATGCTTTACAATAGTATGATCAAGATTATGATAGCATGTCACTTCGAAATTATCTTTGTTATCGTTTACCTACTCGAGGGCGAGTAGGAACTAAGCTTGGGGATGCTTGATACGCCCCAAACGTATCTATAATTTCTTATGTTCCATGCTACTTTTATGATGATACTCACATGTTTTATACACATTATATGTCATTATTATGCATTTTCCGACACTAACCTATTGACGAGATGCCGAAGAGCCAGTTGTTGTTTTCTCGCTGTTTTTGGTTTCAGAAATCCTAGTAAGGAAATATTCTCGGAATTGGACGAAATCAACGCCCAGGGGCCTATTTTTCCACGAAGCTTCCAGAAGACCGGAGGGGAGACGAAGTGGGGCCACGGGGCGCCGCCACACTAGGGTGGCGCGGCCTAAGGGGGCCCGCGTGGCCATAGCATGTGGGGCCCCCGTGACTCTCCCGACTCCGCCCTTCCGCCTACTTAAAGCCTCCGTCGCGAAACCCCCAGTACCGAGAGCCACGATACGGAAAACCTTCCAGAGACGCCGCCGCCGCCAATCCCATCTCGGGGGATTCAGGAGATCGCCTCCGGCACCCTGCCGGAGAGGGGAATCATCTCCCCGAGGTCTCTTCATCGCCATGATCGCCTCCGGATCGATGTGTGAGTAGTTCACCCCTGGACTATGGGTCCATAGCAGTAGCTAGATGGTCGTCTTCTCCTCAATGTGCTATCATGTTAGATCTTGTGAGCTGCCTATCATGATCAAGATCATCTATTTGTAATCCTTCATGTTGTGTTTGTTGGGATCCGATGAATATTGAATACTATGTCAAGTTGATTATCAATCTATCATATATGTTATTTATGTTCTTGCATGCTCTCTGTTGCTAGTAGAGGCTCTGGCCAAGTTGATACTTGTGACTCCAAGAGGGAGTATTTATGCTCGATAGTGGGTTCATGCCTCCATTAAATCTAGGACAGCGACAGAAAGTTCTAAGGTTGTGGATGTGCTGTTGCCACTAGGGATAAAACATCGATGCTTTGTCTAAGGATATTTGTGTTGATTACATTACGCACCATACTTAATGCAATTGTCTCGTTGTTTACAACTTAATACCGGAGGGGTTCGGATCATAACCTCGAAGGTGGACTTTTTAGGCATAGATGCATGCTGGATAGCGGTCTATGTACTTTGTCGTAATGCCCCGATTAAATCTCATAGTACTCATCATGATATATGTATGTGAATTGTTATGCCTTCTTTATTTGTCAATTGCCCAACTGTAATTTGTTCACCCAACATCTGCTATCTTATGGGAGAGACACCACTAGTGATCTGTGGACCCCGGTCCTATTCTTTACATCTGAAATATAATCTACTGCAATTGTTCTTTACTGTTCTTCGCAAACAACCATCATCATCCACACAATACATCTAATCCTTTGTTTACAGCAAGCCGGTGAGATTGACAACCTCGCTGTTACGTTGGGGCAAAGTTCTGTGATTGTGTTGTGCAGGTTGCACGTTGGCGCCGGAATCCCTGGTGTTGCGCCGCACTACACTCCTCCGCCATCAACCTTCAACGTGCTTCTTGGCTCCTCCTGGTTCGATAAACCTTGGTTTCTTTCTGAGGGAAAACTTGCTACTGTACGCATCACACCTTCCTCTTGGGGTTCCCAACGGACGTGTTGATTGCACGCATCAGTGCGCCACAGAAATAAGTTTCTGTGGCGCACCACCGCCGGTGCGCCACAGAAATAAGAATTTATGTGGCGCATGGGCCGGTGCGCCACAGAAACCTTATTTTTGTGGCGAGAATTCTGTGGCGCACCGCCCATGCGCCACAGAATCATTTTTTGGTGCGCCACTGATGAGGCTTTTCCTACTAGTGGAAGATCTATTTGTACATATGTGAGATCCATTTTTATGGGAAAAATAGTTTGGAAGTTCACCTCAACTTCTTTCGGAAGCTCACTTGGTTCGCAATCCCTACTTCTGCATTCCCTTGCCTTGTTGATTGCTCCACCGCGTGTCATGGAAACACTAGATGCTGGCAGCCTTAGCCCCGTGTTGACCAGAAACGGCACCATCTTAGTCTGGGCAAGTTTATCTTTTCCCATCCAGCCAAGCAACCTATTGCACGCATGAAGTCGAGCGGCCTCTGAATAAGTACTATATATAAATTTGACGGTAGAGTGTGTAGCTTCCTAGCCACACATTATCTGTAGTTTAGAAAGCGTGTACAGTTCGTTCAGAGAGTTAGTGCGGGAAGTTCAGATATAAAAACTGCTGCTAGTGATGTATATTTCTTAACTGTTGCCTTGTGTGATTTTATTCAAAGATTGTTCAGCTTTGTATTTGAGTAAATTTTAGACGATTGCTTTTTTACAACTGTGACATTTGTGATCATAGACGAGTGGGCTGTAACTGTGGCATCAGTTGGTGCTTCACGCTGCATACTAGAGTCCGCTGACGGTTCACTGTACCATTTGTCAGCTGATAATCGCTTTGACTCCAACAGAGATGAGTAAGTTCTGCCCTTGAAGTTAGTTATTGAGAGATGTGCAATTTATAACCTGGCTATTTACAGGGTAGAACGCGTCACTGCATGTGGAAGCAAGGTTGGGCAAACTGAATGTTGTTGGTGGTCCAGAGGTCCGTCTCTTTCATTATGAATCCAATGTGCTCTTGATTTGAGATACGCAGTGTTGATGCATGGTTAACTTCCTATCAAACAGTGTCTCAGCTTATCATTTGATTTTTCCATTCATAACGTAGTTCATATTTTCGGGAGTTCATTTCGTTTGGTGAATATATCATTTTTAAACATGTTGAAAGTTCACATATAAACATGCAGGAGTTTGCCAATGATGCTGCCGGCGGCAGAAGTTCAGAGATACGTGCATGCGGAGTTCGCAGATGGGATGTGTGGTGCTTTCGATGATGCTGTCTGTGTATGTCATGTGCACGCCGGCACCGCTAGTCCCGTCGTTGGCTAGGCAGGGCACTGCTCGACTTTGTGGACCTTCTTTGGGTCCAGCAGAGCAAACATTTGCTGCAGGTGGGTACCAGACACACCCTGTACAACGGCTGGTAAGAGAGCCACTGTTGTAGCTTCTTGCTGTTATTATTATTAACACTGCAAATGTCTCAGTGCTCCTACTAATTTGTGGTTGATGCTTTGTTGAGAAATCATTGATGTTGATTGTCTGCTATTTAATAGAGAAACTAATAGAAAATGTTTGTCTAGAAGTGCACTCTAGAGGGTTTGTTCACTGAAAAGGCAAAGTTCACTTCATAAAAAATCTTTTATGCCTATAAAGAAGAGCTATATTTCTGGAATGATTTCCATTAAAATATACTTGTCTGTGTTGACACTCGTAATTTACAAAAATTGGCTCTGGAATAGCTAAAGAAGTTCACTCTTTGTTCCGGTTAAGTGCACGAAAACAGAAGTTCACTCTTGTTAAAATTCTCGTCCATATACATTAGTTCATGTTTTTTCTTTTGTACAAGAACTAGGATGATGATGTAGTGTACCATGTGATATCTGAACTTCTAAAGATCCAATTCCCCTCAATCTTGGCAGGGGATCACAGGGAGAGGGAAGAGGGCCTGCCAAGTTCATATTTTATTGTCACAAAGTTCACCAGCTACTGGAGCCTCTTGTCAACGATAACCTGCTGTTGCATTGCAGTTCAGTTTCCCTCTCTATTCAAGTTCAGCTTCATATTGTCTTGAAGTTCAGGTTATCCATGTATAAGTTCAAGATTTATTGATCACCAGTATTTCTATTGTCCATAGGCATGTTGCAGCCCACCAGGAAGTTTGCCATGCGGGCGTCGGAGTCAACACGTCTTTGAACTGTGAAGGGATAGCTGGACTCCCCGAGTTGCCTATGAACTCCTCCTCGCCGCCGTGTTCTGAGAAGGTAGGTGGAATTTGTGCCCTACATGTAATATCCGCCATGTAAAATACTAAAAATGGTGATGCAATCACTAAAAAAATTCACTTGGCCTAGGGACGAAGTTCACACTCTGTTTTCGCAGAGTTCGCTTCGTCCATGTTGGTTTTATTCAAAACACACAATGTATTGCAGCTTAAATAAAAAAACCAACAAAGAGCAAAGTTCAAGTTTATAAATTGAATTGAAGTTTGGTCTACCATTTGTGTCATACTGAACTTGAGTATCCATGCTTCTGAACTACCATTAGATTATAGATAATGATGTGTACCCATGTTTGGCTGCAATGTTCAATCTTTTTTTGGAAGTTCACCAAATTCTTTCAGGAAGCTCACTTGGTTCTTGCGCGCAGTTCTTTTTTAATATCAAAGTAATGTTGAATCTACTTTTTTAATATCAAAGCTCACTTAGTAGTGATGCTCCTCATCGATACTACGGACATGGTAGCCTGTGTGCCTGGCCCTCCCGAGCTCTGCTGGCAGCCATAGCCACACCTACACAGGTAGTATAAGGGGCAGCATAGGGAAGTTCGCTGCTGTTTTCCCCTGTTTTTATTTCTTCTTAACAGTACTTCCAGAACGCTAGATTCCGGTCAGCTGCTTTTTGTTTGTTGCTTTACAAAGTTGTACACTCGTACTTCCTCTCTTCATTTGCACAAAGGTTTCAAAACTTCAAGTTCTTCTTTCCTTACTGTATGTAATATATGCATTGCACTGCTCTATTGCAGGATATGGCACTTGATACTTTCCTGAAATTTGTGTTCAGAAATGCAAGCGCAAGATTGAAAACAGGTAGATTCAATCATATTACCATTGTCTATAATTATATATGTGAATGAGTTCAGACTTGGCAAAAATTGGTAAATTTGCGTTAACTCTTTTGAATTTATTCATTACATATTTTCACATAAAAAATAGCATTAGAAAATGCAATACATATGAAGTTTAGTATTTTGGTGTAAATGAAAAATGATGTGTACTAAATGCATGATATGAAGTTCAGTATTTCCTTGTCGTGAAGTCCACTTTCATTTCAAAACGTACCCTCTGAAATTAACAGCAGTTAACCGTGTTATAAAAGAAACCATTGCTAGGTAGTGGGTAGTTCACAACATCTGTACTCGGGATTCATTCTTGCTAGTATGTATGTGCTGATGCGTTTCTGACTATATAACAAGGTAGAAGTCCAGTTTGCTTACAAAGAAAGTTTATGTTTCATTTTGTAGAAGTTCACTACTTCTTGCTGTGATTTCTTTCTGCTGGTGAAAGCTTCTCCAAAAGTTCATTCTCAGCTCGTCTGGAAAAATTAGCATCCATTTATACACATAAAATCAATTCATGTCTGGTTTATTTCCTATTTGCTACAGAGAAGTTCACTTATTTTTTTCCGGAAAGTTCACTCTTCTCCAGTTAGCTATGTGTACGGATGTTCGCTCCATTCTGATCTGGAGTTCACTCTTTTCTTTTTTTGAAGTTCGGTTGGCCTTGTCTTTACGGCGAAGGAGGGAGGTCACGTTCCTGTAAAAAAAGGAGAGGGGAAAATGCGAGTGATACACTTGTTTATTTTAAACAGTTGGTGCACTTGATATGGAGTTCACTGGGTGATCGAAGCTAGCATGAAGTTTACTTATACTACTTTGTGGAGTTCACTTCTCCTATTCGTGATGTTTATGTATCCTGATGCTTCACTTTAGATTTTCCCTGCTAGATGGATTTTCATTTGAGTTTGCTAGATGAATTATTCCTGAAGTTCACTTCCATTGTTTGTGCTGTGGGGTGGATGATTTCTGTATATAAACTATGTGTCAAGTTAACTGTTATGTATCTGGTGGAGCAGTACACTTATTTGTGAAAAAGATGTGCAGCCTATAGTATGAAAAGTTTACTTTTTCGACATGAAGTTTGTGCATCGAGTAAATGTGTAGCAACCAGGTGCTACTTCTACTGAACCTTAAGACTGGTTTTGAACTGCTAACCTGGATGTATACGTTTGTGATTTCAATTTTACAAATTTCGTTTTCGCACAGATTCATCACGCACATGCTGGAAATTTGTTTTTGTTAAAATTCACTTTTTTACGGAGCGAAAGTTCACTTTGAACCACGTAGGAAGTTCAACTTAAACATGCCCGAAACTTTTATACCGCGATGGGAAGTTCATTAATAGATATCGGGAAGTTCACTTTCATATTCGAGCAGCTCACACACTTGTGGGCGGAAATCATACACATAGAAACCATCCGTACGACTACCGATTGCGTAAATCGAACAACTCCACGTACAATTAACACTAATATAACTCTATTAATACTCTAACATACCGCAATGCCACACCTAATCAATCTAGATGAGCAAATTTCGAAATGTTCTCGTGTCGGCGTTATTTTCACTTTTATGTATTTCTAAAATTGAACTAAAATTATTTTGAATTTGGAAAAACATTCAACATGAAAAATATGCGCCTAATCAATTTCTTTTCAGCGCAATATCATTTGGTACATTCCGACAAGTGGTTCGGAAATAATCCACAAAAAACAGTTCGAAAAACTAAGAAGCTCGAAAAGAGCAATCACGTATTTTCAAATCTGCTCTTAAACTGTAAAGAATTTAGAAAAATGTTCTTCATGAGAAAGGTGCGCCTATTCATCAGCTTTACAACGACATATCATACGCATCAATCTGATAAACGGTTTGAAAACTAGAACCCCAGAACTGCACGAAATAAGATAAATCCGCGAAAACGTTGTTTTGTATATTTAAAATTAGTTTTAAACAGTACAGAATTTGGAAAAATAATGCACACGAAAAAGTTGCGAAATTTCCGTACAAACCCAACGGTATATTGTATGCATCAATCTGATAAGCATTATGAAAATCAACATGAAAATAGTGTCCGCACGGACATGCAATTCTGGTATTCCGTCGAGAAGTTCACTTGAAACATCCAGAAGTTCACAAGTGGTTCCAAAGAAGTTCAGATGCGATGAAAGTTCGCTATATTTTTTGAAGTTCACTTCAAACTAGACTCAAGTTTCGGAAGTTCGCCCTATACAATATTGAAGTCCGTCGGAAAGTTCAGATACAGGGAAGAAGAAGTTCAGATCCATGTACCGGGAAGTTCAGAAAGGGTTCGAGAATAGTTATTCTCGAACCGGTTCGAGAATAGCAGACCTATATATATATATATATATATATATATATATATATATATATATATATATATATATATATATACACATATATATGGGAAATAGTCTGCTAACATGGGTGATAGCTATGCATACTCATCTCACCATTGGATCTTCTATAGGGAGCACAATACCAGCCTTAAGGGAGCACACGGCATCAGCCCTCCCGTCAATAACACAACAAGAATCCACACCATTTTTTTTGCGGTACACAACTTTGTTGGGTGGCATTTTTCGTGTTCCACACGCCGACGAAAATAATTTATCAACCACTGTTTTTTTTTTGCACCGCTGACATTTGTTGTTTTTAATAAGTAGCGCGAGACAAATATGATTTCAAATGCATCCAAATAGGCTGTCAAAATATGCCGAGTGAAAGGATAATTTTTGTACACACATTTTTTTCCCGTCGACACATGTTTCGTGTGGGGTCATTTTATTTGGTTTTCCATCGCGGCAAACCACCACTTCAGCGCTAGATGCCAGATCAATAAGTAGACATCGGTAAAACCATTCAGCATTCAAGAAACGATACCAAAAACAAAACCAAACCACCGTGCTACTCCAACTGAAACAATTGTATACAATCCACATGGGAGCAAATCCACTACAAAACAGATCACAGTATTCTCCACGGTCAATATATATCACAATGACAAGCAACTTATGGAGCCGTCCCACCAATGTCACTTTGCCTTTTTTGTATTCCAATACGCAATATATCACAACCTCAGGAGCTCTGTTTTTTGACGAGGTGATAAAAAGCTTTAAAACCACAGCCCCTTCAAGGCTCTAGCTCCAGACATTAGTGATAGTAACACAAACGTACCCTTTGCCATTCAACTATGCCGCCGGTAGTCGTGGACGGAGAGCATAATCCAGGGCGCACGAGGCCAGCCGGACATCACGTCGTCAGCCTGAGCGACCTCCCTGATGATATTGTTGCAGCTGTCCTAGTCGATGTAGCTGCCGCCGCCGACCGTCCCGGGGATCTTCTTTCCGTTTTCATGACGTTAGCCCTACTTGTTTTGCTTGCACGTGCTTGAAACCCCGTGTTTTGTCTGACCAGTTCTATTTATCAACTAACAGGTGCAAGAAGTTTTATTCGCTGGGCTGGTCTCCAAGCATCGTCAAGAGTGCATCTCCTGGAGCCCTATCAACCCCTGCGAAATCATGGTGTCCTGGAGCAAAAATATTCTTGGAGCGGTGCGAGGAAGCCAGGAGCATCGATGCATCTTTCATGCTGGGCATGGTTAGCTAGCTCTTTTATTCAGAGTTTTTTTACTAGCTTTTTCCTAATTTGTTGGTGCTGGTACGCCGAGGTGATGATTGATTCAAGTTAGACGATTTTCTTTTTGCTCAGATTCTGTACTACTGCCTCAAGCTAAGAGATAACGGAATTGCAAAGATCATGTCCGTTGCTTCCAAGGGCCACACGGAGGCAACATACTCTTTGGCAGTGATCCTTTTCAACGGCAGCGGGGGTGCCGAAGTAAGCCGCGACATACCCGCCGCGGTGGCGTTGTGCCAGCAGGCGGCATCTAATGGACACGTGATCGCATTACGCGAGCTAGGGTTTTGCACGCACGACGGGTACGGCATCTCTCAGGACCACCAAGAAGGGCACCGCCTTGTAGATCTTGCAAAAAGCCTCGAGATGGCAAAAGCGCTTGATCGGACCGGATCGCTCCTTGGACCAGTGCGTCACGGAAAGGGAGGCGCGCCGCATATCGCTAACCGGTTCATGGTGGAGTGGTTTAAACTGGGAAATTCAGATGGTCTAGATGAATTCCCCATGTGCTCTAATGCCATTTGTGGCCGCCAAGAGACTAGGGCTAGAGAGTTCCGTTGCTGCGCCGTCTGCACCACGGCGACTTATTGTTCAAGAGCCTGCCAGTCTAGGCACTGGATCAAGTAGCACCGCATGGTGTGCTACCCACATTGATATGTATTTTTATGCCATTATGTCCATCGAAAGCACCATCGTTATCTGAATAAAAAAAAAATTCAGCCAACACCGCATGAAAATGGCACCATCGTTACCTGAATGATGGATGATTTCCACCGCCTCTACGGCTTATAAAATGAACTTCTATAATACCAAGTTTCGAAATCCATAGGAACCACGGGATGGACAACTATTCGTAGGGGGCAGTTTATATGCGAAACAAGTCCTACAAAATAGTTTGGACAAAGGCATTTGGTTTTATTCCCGCGCTACCCATGGCAAATCATTGAATTACCATAAGTCGATGCGGTGTTGATCAAAACTGGGCATACACAAGTTCAAACAACTATTCTGGCCTGCCATTTCAGTTGCAAGGGACATACACAAGTTCAACTGGGCATCATACGTTCTAGACTCGGTTTTTTCAGCTTGCGTGTGTGCACGTAAGGCAACCAGAACAAACACTCCTTATTCGCCACCAGCGGGAACAACTCTATTTCTCCAGGTATGTCAGATAAACATCAATCTCACCATGTGTAAAATGCCTTTTTCTTACATATCTTAAGAACAAAAGCACACATCTCCCCTTTTTTTCCAGGTGTTTTATCTAGACAACATGGACTACGGTCCTCTATCACTGACGAAAAGCGAGTTGCCACGCATGACTTCCTTTGCACCACAGATCTTGTCCAAACAAATAATGGCTGAAACTATTGGGTTGCGGGGGCAAACCCCATGCAGAATGTTTGGCACCAACTCTCGAATCATTTGAAACCTTTTTTACAGCATAGACACGAAGGCGATGTTGCGTACCGCAGAGGTATCACAAAATATTCCAACAATAAAATCACACAGAAGGAAGTGCTTCCTCAAACTAAATGGACACGTGAGGTCACCGCAAGCAACAAAGCAAACAATACTGTCGGCGGGCAACCTATCGATGTTAGTGGTAGTGTAAATTACATTTATATTCGTTTTATCGTCATATACCGAGATACCAAATCCTTGTGCGTAAATATCTACTTTGTTTTAAACGATCCATCTCTTTGCTTTTTTCGTAGATGAAGATGCAGGCTTTGTTAGCAGTTAAAGCACACAAAGCAAGATGCCTGAAAATAATCACACTGGCAAGAAAGTCAATAGAAGAAGAGACAGATAGGCTAGTGCAAACAATATCGTCAATAAACTTCAACGAAACCAAGCCAACACATGCATCAAGCTACGAAGTAAACAAAAATCAAGTCACCGAGATGGACAACTCACCCGGCACGCCGTTTACACCATCACCACCACTCAACGGCAAGCCATGAGTCATATAACTTCTACCAATCTGCATTTTCTTTACCCTTCATAACTGTACCATTTTTTATTTTCCCCTTGACTCATGTGGTTTGTTCTATTCTTTGCCAACAAGCAGAATCTCCCTCACCCAACCGGCAACACCGGCTCAGCCAGCCTCCGCCTTTCGATCTCGGCATTGATTTTGATGATATAGCAGGTTCAGTACACCTACCAGGCCACTCTACAGCATCTACTATAACACATTCCAACCCAATATCGCCGCTTGGGCCTAGCCCTCCGAAGAAGATTACACGTAGATTTAGCCCGCAGTCACCTGTGGCAAAAACAAGGATAAAATCTGGGGAGTTTCTTTTCAACAAGAGATCAACGTCGCAAATAAACCTCAACGATCTTGCCATTGAGTTGGAATTCACACAGACTCCAGTTATTTGCAAACCAGTCCGCGAAGGTAGGATTATTTGCCCACCGAGAGACACATCGTGGCCGTCATGCAGCAGGAGGAAAGAAGCTGCGAACATCTTCCACAAAATGGACCATCGGTTCACAAGTAGAACCAAACAGGTGGTCCACATGTATCTGCTTCAATATCTCCATAGGGTTACACAAGCATTCTGATGTAGCCCTACCCAAGGTCGACACTACATCAAGACCGACAAGCCCTCCTCGTGGCCCAATGACACGAGCTCGAGCCAAAGCCCTACACCAAGAGGTGAATTCGCTCCTTTCCACGTATGCATTTGATACCCCCTTGTATGGCATGCTACTTCATGCAAATACCCTATGTTCGATCAGGTACATCGACCAAGACGCAAGCCATGGAGACCAAGCCATTGGAGAGAGAGCTGGAAATGATGAAGATGGAGCTACAGCGCCCAGGCCGGAACTTCCGCCCCCCAGGACCGGAACTTCCGGCCAGATTCCTTCCAGATGCCTCCAAGATGCCCTCCAGCGCCCGGAAAAGCATCAGGCCGGAACTTCCGCCCCGAGGGACCGGAACTTCCGCCCCACCGGAACTTCCGCCCAAGTTCCGAAATTGCGCGAAAACAACACTGGATGTTACTGCGAGGAAATGGACGACTTTCGGAACTTGGCCGGAACTTGGCCGAAACTTCCGGCCCGACCGGAACTTCCGGCCCGCAAGACCGGAACTTCCGCCCATGACCGGAACTTCCGCCTAGGACGACCGGAACTTCCGCCCCATCGAACTTCAGCAAAATAGCACTTTTCAGCGTGTAACTTATCCCTTCGCCCCCACCTATAAATAGGCTTGTTGGCTCAGATCTGAGATTAGACTTGATGTGAAATTAAACCTGAGCTTAGCTCACCCTTGTGGGAACCCTACCTAGATCTTTGATCTTGTACCCACCCGGGCTCCTTGTCGACTCGTGAAGATCTCTTTGGCGACTTCTACCGATTTGTTGGTCTTTTGCTTGCACTTCTACCTATTTGGTCTTTTGCTTGCACTTCTATCAACCTTCCGGTCTTTTCGCCCTTCTAGATCTCTCGGGATTCGACTTGTCGATCTCTTTGCGGGACTTCTACCGGAAGGTCTTTTCTCGCAACCTCTATCGAGTTGGTGGTTTGGGCCAACGAGGGAAAACCGATTTGTGTGCGTGTGGGTGTTTTATCCCCACGATTCCCCTCCGCGTTCGTCGTGTTCATTGCGTTCATCCATCTCCCCCACGAGTTCCACCCAAATCCGTGAAGATCGGGCACATCCTTGGGCTTAGCCCATATCATATGGTATCAGCAGCTCTTTGGTTGCCACGGATTTGACCCCCACAACCCCCAATTCCACCAATTTCGCCCAAAAAAATTTCCAAAAAAATAGCCCCAAATTGGCCTTGGATCGATCTCGCGATTTGTTGAGTTTTTGGTGATTTTGGTCCAATAGAAACTTGTCTTTGGTGTTGATCTGCAATTCCCCCACCTTCCCACCGCTTTTAGTGCCAAATTTTTCGCGAATTCAAAGATTTTCGGCCTGCATTTCCGCCCAAATCGAAGAACAGCCCGCAGATCTGATAGCGACCGGAAGTTCCGCCCGGCAGAACCGGAAGTTCCGCCCGGGACCGGAAGTTCCGCCCCTCAGGACCGGAAGTTCCGGCCAGCCGAAATTTTGACAGCATCCTTCGTTTTTCGTTTTGGCACTAACCCCTTGTGTTTGGACTTCGGTTTGAGTGCCTTTCAGCTACCACAAAGCTTCCGCAACATCGACAACGACGACGGCACCCCGAGGATCCAAGCGGTTCATTTGACACCTCCACCATAGCAAGTTCAAGGTCGTCGGCCACCATCATCAAGTGGTATAACTTGCTCCTAACTTGTAGCCTTAGCCTCTATTGCGTACCTTTCCTATCGAGAGTGGCTTTCTAGTGTTGCGAAGCATTGCGCAAGCGTCCCGACCGTGAGGGTGTGCGTGTGTTGAGCAAAGCTACGAAGCAAGCTCGTGTGAAAAGATAAGCAAAAGAAGTGTGACATACTTACATAGATAGTAGTATCCTTGCATAGTGAGAAAAAGAAAGAAAAATACAAAAAGAGAAAAGAGTGTGAGTTACCTATACACAAAAGAGTCCAAAGCTTATAAGCAAAAGAGAGAAAAGAGAAGAGAGGCGTCTTGCGCAAATCTTGTTGCTTCTCAATTTTGCAACCAAGCCATGGTCTCTCTTGCGTTAGCGTGACACCGAGCTAGTAGCCTTCGCTAGGACCAATTTTGTTCGTGCTCATTTTCCAAGTCGCGCTAACCCCATTTTGTCCCACGCGTGTGTTCCACCTTGTGTATGCCTTTTGTGATCACCGCCTTTGACTTGTGACTTTTGGATCTTACTGATACGTCTCCGACGTATCGATAATTTCTTATGTTCCATGCCACATTATTGATGATATCTACATGTTTTATGCACACTTTATGTCATATTCGTGCATTTTCTGGAACTAACCTATTAACAAGATGCCGAAGAGCCAGTTGGCTGTTTTCTGCTGTTTTTGGTTTCAGAAATCCTAGTAACGAAATATTCTCGGAATTGGACGAAATCAACGCCCAGGGTCCTATTTTGCCACGAAGCTTCCAGAAGACCGAAGGAGAGTCGAAGTGGGGCCACGAGGTGGCGACACACCAGGGCCACGAGGTGGCGACACACCAGGGCCGCGCCGACCTATGGTGTGGGCCCCTCGTGCCGCCTCTTTACCTGCCCTTCCGCCTACAAATAGCCTCCGTCGCGAAACCCCCAGTACTGAGAGCCACGATACGGAAAACCTTCATCGAGACGCCGCCGCCGCCAATCCCATCTCGGTGGATTCTGGAGATCTCCTCCGGCACCCTGCCGGAGAGGGGATTCATCTCCCGGAGGACTCTTCACCGCCATGGTCGCCTCCGGAGTGATGAGTGAGTAGTTCACCCCTGGACTATGGGTCCATAGCAGCAGCTAGATGGTTGTCTTCTCCTCATTGTGCTTCATTGTTGGATCTTGTGAGCTGCCTAACATGATCAAGATCATCTATCCGTAATACTATATGTTGTGTTTGTCGGGATCCGATGGATAGAGAATACTATGTCATGTTAATTATCAAGTTATTACCTATGTGTTGTTTATGATCTTGCATGCTCTCCGTTATTAGTAGAGGCTCTGGCCAAGTTTTTGCTCTTAACTCCAAGAGGGAGTATTTATGCTCGATAGTGGGTTCATGCCTCCATTGAATCTGGGATAGTGCCAGAAGGTTCTAAGGTTGTGGATGTGTTGTTGCCACTAGGGATAAAACATTGATGCTATGTCTAAGGATGTAGTTATTGATTACATTACGCACCATACTTAATGCAATTGTCTATTGTTTTGCAACTTAATACTCGGAAGGGGTTCGGACGATAACCCGAAGGTGGACTTTTTAGGCATAGATGCATGCTGGATAGCGGTCTATGTACTTTGTCGTAATGCCCAATTAAATCTCACTATATTTATCATGTCATGTATGTGCATTGTTATGCCCTCTCTATTTGTCAATTGCCCGACTGTAATTTGTTCACCCAACATGCTTTTATCTTATGGGAGAGACACCTCTAGTGAACTGTGGACCCCGGTCCTATTCTTTTATACTGAAATACAAATCTGCTGCAATACTTGTTCTTTACTATTTTCTTGCAAACAATCATCTTCCACACAATACGGTTAATCCTTTGTTACAGCAAGCCGGTGAGATTGACAACCTCACTGTTTCGTTGGGGCAAAGTACTTTGGTTGTGTTGTGAAGGTTCCACGTTGGCGCCGGAATCCCTGGTGTTGCGCCGCACTACATCCCGCCACCATCAACCTTCAACGTGCTTCTTGGCTCCTCCTGGTTCGATAAACCTTGGTTTCTTTCTGAGGGAAAACTTGCTACTGTCCGCATCACACCTTCCTCTTGGGGTTCCCAACGGACGTGTGTCAACCGCACGCATCAAGCTCTTTTTCCGGCGCCGTTGCCGGGGAGATCAAGACACGCTGCAAGGGGAGTCTCCACTTCCCAATCTCTTTACTTTGTTTTTGTCTTGCTTTATTTTATTTACTACTTTGTTTGCTGCATTATATCAAAACACAAAAAAATTAGTTGCTAGCTTTACTTTATTTACTATCTTGTTTGATATATCAAAAATACAAAAAAATTAGTTACTTGCATTTACTTTATTTAGTTTGCTTTATTTACTACTGCTAAAATGAGTAATCCTGAAGTTGAAGTTCGTTCGTTTAAGCAACAAGGGGGAGAATGATTAAAAGATGCTTGGTATAGAATTAGTGATGCCCATAATAGGTGCACTAAGAAACACTCCACCACTATCCTACTCAGGAATTTTTATGTTGGTATCTCTAGCTGGAATAGATATGTTCTTGATTGTCTCGCGGGAGGTAACTTCCTAGGCGCTCCCGCTTTAGAAGCTAGTTGCATTATTGAGAGTTTATTTGGAACACCGCCTGTTAATGAAACTAAAATTGAAACCTCTCTTGAGGATGTTATGAAAAAATTGGAAACCATAGAGAAAAATTTCCCAAGTGTTGAAACTAAATTGGAAATGTTACTTGATAAAACTGATGAACTTGATAAATCCTTAGGAGGAATTGATGAAAGGATTAGTGTCCTAGGAACTTGTGTTGACCATGATAATCAAATTAATAGGATTGACGAACTTGAAAAAGCTATGGGAACCTTGGGTTCAACCTTTTCATCTTTAAAGTTTAGAGAGAAAGCTTATGTGGGAAAGGAGCAAAAGTTTATGTATGTCTCTAAAGTGCCTAAACCAAAGAAATATTATTATAGGCCTAAAATTGACAAAGCCCTTAGTGCCACCACAGATGGGGGAACTTATAATGTCGATGCCTCACCTCTCGATAATACTTGATATACACTTTCTGCGCCTAGCTGAAAGGAGTTAAAGAAAAGCGCTTATGGGAGACAACCCATGTTTTTTACTACAGTATTTTTGTTTTATATTTGAGTCTTGGAAGTTGTTTACTACTGTAGCAACCTCTCCTTATCTTAGTTTTGTGTTTTGTTGTGCCAAGTAAAGTCTTTGATAGTAAAGTGAATACTAGATTTGGATTACTGTGCATAAACAGATTTCTTTGCTGTCACGAATCTGGGCCTTATTCTCTGTAGGTAACTCAGAAAATTAAGCCAATTTACGTGAGTGATCCTCAGATATGTACGCAACTTTCATTCAATATGGGAATTTTCATTTGAGCAAGTCTGGTGCCTCAATAAAATCCATCTTTACGGACTATTCTATTTTGACAGATTCTGCCTTTTATTTCGCATTGCCTCTTTTGCTATGTTGGATGAATTTCTTTGATCCATTAATGTCCAGTAGCTTCATGCAATGTCCAGAAGTGTTAAGAATGATTGTGTCACCTCTGAACATGTCAATTTTTATTGTCCACTAACCCTCTAATGAGTTGTTTCGAGTTTGGTGTGGAGGAAGTTTTCAAGGATCAAGAGAGGAGTATGATGCAATATGATCAAGGAGAGTGAAAGCTCTAAGCTTGGGGATGCCCCGGTGGTTCACCCCTGCATATTTTAAGAAGACTCAAGCGTCTAAGCTTGGGGATGCCCAAGGCATCCCCTTCTTCATCGACAACATTATCAGGTTCCTCCCCTGAAACTATATTTTTATTCCGTCACATCTTATGTACTTTGCTTGGAGCGTCGGTTTATTTTTGTTTTTGTTTTGTTTGAATAAAATGGATCCTAGCATTCACTGTATGGGAGAGACACACGCTCCGCTGTAGCATATGGACAAGTATGTCCTTAGGCTTTACTCATAATATTCATGGCGAAGTTTCTTCTTCGTTAAATTGTTATATGGTTGGAATTGGAAAATGCTACATGTAGTAATTCTAAAATGTCTTGGATAATTTGATACTTGGCAATTGTTGTGCTCATGTTTAAGCTCTTGCATCATATACTTTGCACCCATTAATGAAGAAACACATAGAGCTTGCTAATTTGGTTTGCATATTTGGTTTCTCTAAAAGTCTAGATAATATCTAGTATTGAGTTTTGAACAACAAGGAAGACGGTGTAGAGTCTTATAATGTTTACAATATGTCTTTTATGTGAGTTTTGCTGCACCGTTCATCCTTGTGTTTGTTTCAAATAACCTTGCTAACCTAAACCTTGTATCGAGAGGGAATACTTCTCATGCATCCAAAATCCTTGAGCCAACCACTATGCCATTTGTGTCCACCATATCTACCTACTACATGGTATTTCTCCGCCATTCCAAAGTAAATTGCTTGAGTGATACCTTTAAAATTTCCATCATTCACCTTTGCAATATATAGCTCATGGGACAAATAGCTTAAAAACTATTGTAGTATTGAATATGTACTTATGCACTTTATCTCTTATTAAGTTGCTTGTTGTGCGATAACCATGTTTCGGGGACGCCATCAACTATTCTTTGTTGAATATCATGTGAGTTGCTATGCATGTCCGTCTTGTCCGAAGTAAGAGAGATCTACCACCTTAATGGTTGGAGCATGCATATTGTTAGAGAAGAACATTGGGCCGCTAACTAAAGCCATGATTCATGGTGGAAGTTTCAGTTTTGGACATACATCCTCAATCTCATATGAGAATAATAATTGTTGCCATATGCTTATGCATTAAAGAGGAGTCCATCATCTGTTGTCCATGTTGTCCCGGTATGGATGTCTAAGTTGAGAATAATCAAAAGCGAGAAATCCAAAATGCGAGCTTTCTCCTTAGACCTTTGTACAGGCGGCATGGAGGTACCCCATTGTGACACTTGGTTAAAACATGTGTATTGCGATGATCCGGTAGTCCAAGCTAATTAGGACAAGGTGCGGGCACTATTAGTATACTATGCATGAGGCTTGCAACTTGTAAGATATAATTTACATAACTCATATGCTTTATTACTACCGTTGACAAAATTGTTTCATGTTTTCAAAATAAAAGCTCTAGCACAAATATAGCAATCGATGCTTTCCTCTTTGAAGGACCATTCTTTTTACTTTTATGTTGAGTCAGTTCACCTATTTCTCTCCACCTCAAGAAGCAAACACTTGTGTGAACTGTGCATTGATTCCTACATACTTGCATATTGCACTTATTATATTACTCTATGTTGACAATTATCCATGAGATATACATGTTACAAGTTGAAAGCAACCGCTGAAACTTAATCTTACTTTGTGTTGCTTCAATACCTTTACTTTAATTTATTGCTTTATGAGTTAACTCTTATGCAAGACTTATTGATGCTTGTCTTTAAGTGCTATTCATGAAAAGTCTTTGCTTTATGATTCATTTGTTTACTCATGTCATTACCATTGTTTTGATCGCTGCATTCATTACATATGCTTACAATAGTATGATCAAGGTTATGATGGCATGTCACTCCAGAAATTATCTTTGTTATTGTTTTACCTGCTCGGGACGAGCAGAACTAAGCTTGGGGATGCTGATACGTCTCCGACGTATCGATAATTTCTTATGTTCCATGCCACATTATTGATGATATCTACATGTTTTATGCACACCTTATGTCATATTCGTGCATTTTCTGGAACTAACCTATTAACAAGATGCCGAAGAGCCAGTTCTGTTTTCTGCTGTTTTTGGTTTCAGAAATCCTAGTAACGAAATATTCTCGGAATTGGACGAAATCAACGCCCAGGGTCCTATTTTGCCACGAAGCTTCCAGAAGACCGAAGGAGAGTCGAAGTGGGGCCACGAGGTTGCGACACACCAGGGCGGCGCGGCCCAGGCCCTGGCCGCGCCGACCTATGGTGTGGGCTCCTCGTGCCGCCTCTTTACCTGCCCTTCCGCCTACAAATAGCCTCCGTCGCGAAACCCCCAGTACCGAGAGCCACGATAAGGAAAACCTTATTGAGACGCCGCCGCCGCCAATCCCATCTCGGGGGATTCTGGAGATCTCCTCCGGCACCCTGCCGGAGAGGGGATTCATCTCCCGAAGGACTCTTCACCGCCATGGTCGCCTCCGGAGTGATGAGTGAGTAGTTCACCCCTGGACTATGGGTCCATAGCAGTAGCTAGATGGTTGTCTTCTCCTCATTGTGCTTCATTGTTGGATCTTGTGAGCTGCCTAACATGATCAAGATCTAATACTATATGTTGTGTTTGTCGGGATCCGATGGATAGAGAATACTATGTCATGTTAATTATCAAGTTATTACCTATGTGTTGTTTATGATCTTGCATGCTCTCCGTTATTAGTAGAGGCTCTGGCCAAGTTTTTGCTCTTAACTCCAAGAGGGAGTATTTATGCTCGATAGTGGGTTCATGCCTCCATTGAATGCGGGACGAGTGCTGAAGGTTCTAAGGTTGTGGATGTCTTGTTGCCACTAGGGATAAAACATTGATGCTATGTCTAAGGATGTAGTTATTGATTACATTACGCACCATACTTAATGCAACTGTCTCGTTGTTTTGCAACTTAATACTCGGAAGGGGTTCGGACGATAACCTGAAGGTGGACTTTTTAGGCATAGATGCATGCTTGGATAGCGGTCTATGTACTTTGTCGTAATGCCCAATTAAATCTCACTATATTTATCATGTCATGTATGTGCATTGCTATGCCCTCTCTATTTGTCAATTGCCCGACTGTAATTTGTTCACCCAACATGCTTTTATCTTATGGGAGAGACACCTCTAGTGAACTGTGGACCCCGGTCCTATTCTTTTATACTGAAATACAAATCTGCTGCAATACTTGTTCTTTATTGTTTTCTTGCAAACAATCATCTTCCACACAATACGGTTAATCCTTTGTTACAGCAAGCCGGTGAGATTGACAACCTCACTGTTTCGTTGGGGCAAAGTACTTTGGTTGTGTTGTGCAGGTTACACGTTGGCGCCGGAATCCCTGGTGTTGCGCCGCACTACATCCCGCCACCATCAACCTTCAACGTGCTTCTTGGCTCCTCCTGGTTCGATAAACCGTGGTTTCTTTCTGAGGGAAAACTTGCTACTGTCTGCATCACACCTTCCTCTTGGGGTTCCCAACGGACGTGTGTCAACTGCACGCATCACTTACCCACTTTTGACAATAGACTTTTCTAGAGGTTGGCTAAAAACCAGCAAAGGCATTGAAACGTTAAAGTGGAAGCCAAATGTTGTGACGCTCTCGGGCGGGCGGCTCTCAAGGGATGTCGGCAGGCTCCGACCATCTGCGGCGCTGCCAACTGGCAGCTCCCGACCGTATCGGGCGGGGTCTGCCTTCTGGACTGGCGGCGCCAGAACGATCCTGCGTAAAGCTGATGGTGACTCGGGTTCAAGGTCCGCCGACCTCAAAGCGCTCGTGGCGCGGGCGCGCCATAGAGCGATTGCCAGCGGTGACGTCATCATCGCTCAGTGGTCATCATTTGGGGCGTGATGGCGGCAAGGGGACACCTCCTCGCCCATGCCGGCGGCATGTATGCCTGTGCGATGGACATACAACGCTAACATCGGCGATAACAGTGTTAGCCTTCAGGTGGGCGGAAGGCGGGCCATTGCCGCTCGACTCGTCGACCACGGGCGCCCGCCGTCCCTGACGCCTCTGTCGTCGAGCTGCCTCTCGTCACCAGGGATGATGGTCATTCGTGTTCCTCAGACTGCGCCGCCACGAGAGAGAGAAGACCTTTAATCTGCCGCTCCAGGGCAGATCGACTCCCAAAGCCACTGTATTGTGACTATATTATGCCATCTGCGAAGGCAGTGCTCGTGGCGCCGAACACGGTGCGATGACCGTGTCGCCGTGCACCCATACCGCTTCGGATACCGTGAGACCATCTGGGGCCTGCCGGTGCTTGCTCACCAGCTGCCGCGTGGCGATACCACGGCAAGTTTGATCGGTTTCATGCCCAGTTACTGTGTGTGGACCAGCACGGAGAAGAGGGGTTATGATACCAGAGGGCAATGAAGAAGGAAGAGGATGGTGTGGTTTCATTTAAATGAGTAATCTTGCAGGAAGCAGTAGAAAGCAAATAAGTAGAAGGATCAAGAGGCACCAGATGAGCACGATGGTATCTTGGTCGGGCCATTCTTGAGCACAAGGAGAGAGTGTGAAACTGAAAAGCAAAGGTTGTGGTATATGACAAGATGATATGAAAAGATCACAGAGCAATTATACCCAACTTGTGAAGATGGCCACCAAAAAGCTAGAAATTTATTTGGAATTGTTGCAATGAATGAAGGGCTTGGTTATCTTTTATTCGGGATTTGGAAGTTCTTCAATAATAATTAAGAGAAGCTGAAGGGCATTCTTAGCTAGTACATTTTAAGCAGAGATATGTACCCTCTGGATCTGATGTTAATTACTTAAATGTCTATTAATGGCCTCCTTTACCGCGGGTGAGTACGAAATTTGGATGCATGTCCGGTGTGCTTTGCATTGCGGTATAGATCGAATAGAGATGACCACAGTGATGTTGAGGCGAGCGCCCCGGGAAGAGGGTTCTGCCAAGGTTATGTGGTATACTCCTATAATACAAGACTTTGATACTTGTTCGAAATAGGAACTGGCACTTTAGGTGTTGCGATGGCACAAAGAAGACCGTAAGAAGACAGTGATGTTGAGGCACCCTGGCAGCGTGGATGCTTAATGGGGAAAGAGCCAGGCCAGGAAGTTCCCAAAATTTTGCACGAGGATGCAAGGAACTTAGGTTTGGTCTAAAGTACGAGATGACATGAATCACAGGAAGCAGGCGTTTGCCTTCATAGCACCTGGCTGTGACTCTTTGCCTCTCTTCTCCTGAGTTTGTAGTGAAGTTCTTCCTGATTATAGTGTCTTCTAAAGTACAAACCAACCAAGGAGCTGACCATTCAATCTTATTGAAGGAAAGCATTGGTGGGAGCACTCATTTTATTGATTACAAGATATCGTGTCATCTGAATAACTATGGAGAATTTGACCTAAGAAGCGTGCTTTCGTAACCATCAATGGTAGTGTTGAGCAACATTTAAGACAGTCAAACAAGGATACAATGCATGCACGTTTACATGAGGCTGGAAAAGTGATTCCTTGGAAAAAGGTCGAGAAGGACAGTGCTTGTACTTTTCAGTTATGTGATTCTGGACACTATCAAAATAAAGAAAGAAAGGCAAGCATTACAACGGTGAAAGTGATCACACGAGGAAGCACTCCCAATCGTGATGGTGGTGATGATCATTCAAACAGTTCTGGACAAAGGTCAGTGTATGTTGGAAGGATCTGCATGGACAGTGCATTCCGAATGATGATTAGTTAACACCATCACGGAAGAAAATCAGCAGCAGACTCAGATGGAAAGTCTTAGAGGTCCAAGCTCTTCAACAGTGATGTGATGCACACGTGACGAAGAATCTTTGGAGCTGTGACTTTGCAGGCGTGTACGGGAAGACCAGAATACACCGAAACTGCAGGAGGACAGTTCAACGTTGGAAAAGACCCAAAAAGCTACATGAGAGAGTTAAGGACGTCATTTCTCCGATAAACCTTTAAAGAAGAGAATATTTACTTTTGAATGTACGGCTTGATATCCAGGTCTCGGTCTGGCTTCTCCTCCTATATAAAGGGAATAATAAATATGGAGAAGAAAACATTTCCCGGGACTTATGAGTCTCACTTATTTACATCACGTGGTGTGACGGTTCAGTTCCCATGGGCTTAGGAAAATGTTCGACTACCAGTATGTGAAGCTGTGGCGGGCCTCAATGCAATTTCTCGGAAGGACGT
Organism: Lolium rigidum; assembly: GCF_022539505.1. Taxonomy (NCBI): domain Eukaryota; kingdom Viridiplantae; phylum Streptophyta; class Magnoliopsida; order Poales; family Poaceae; genus Lolium; species Lolium rigidum. Next base: position 3,958 of record NW_025900505.1, on the reverse strand, counting down.
GGTCAATACTGCCGAGGTTGCGAGAATGATGTGGTCCAATGGTTAGTTTTGAAATTTGGTGTTCCCCACCATCATTTTCTCAATATGTGATGCGTCTCTATCATTCTTGCAATCGGTGAGACATGGTGACTCGTTCTCTTGTGGCTGTGTTGACCTGTTCTTACAAGGAGTTCGCAGAGTCATGAAGCTTATGAACATGTGATGCTGATGAAGAGCGATCTCCAAGGCGTCGTTGAAGGTCGATGGGTCATGATGACATTCACGGGCGTGTTGATTGGTGTTCACGGATGTTGGCATGAAGGGAGACTAAGTGGAAAAGGCACGCTAGGAAGGGAAATCGTTATGTAGGGACGAGTTTTCTTTGACTCAGAAGCACCACGATTCTACAGTTCATGTGGTGAAGCCATTGTCGGTGACACAGAACTTTCTACGCTCTACAGAACCGGGAGGATCATATTCAGATTCAAGCAATGAACAGCCGTTTTGTGGTTGGATAAAGCATCTCATAATCCTTGAAGTGTGAGATAAATGTACACTTACTAGCCCGAGACACCATCTTCGGCTATGGTTAAACTTTCCAAAGTGCAGATAAATGGAATGCATGCTTCTACCAGATACTTAAGATAAAACATAACTAAAACAGTGGTGTCCGATTTGATGCAATGATTGTGAAGGCAATAAATACATATTGTGGTTACATAGAGGATATATGGGAACAGAAACACTGGCCTTCTTTTGGATTAATGTTTAAGTGCAAATGGGTCCAGCAAAACGGGAGGCGGGGTTCGAGGTAGACAAGTTGTATGGAATGACAATAGTGGATCTCAACAATCTTGGGTATAGTGTTCCATTGGTCCTAGCCAAGGATGCTGTAGAGTTTCTTGGAAGATCATCTTCACTTGAAAGCTAGAAAGAGGAAACATAAGGAAACAAATACATCAAGCAGTTGTTCACTTATCTCTGATTATGGAAGAAAAAGAAAGCTAATAGTGGAGAGCTGGAGATAATGGAGTGTGCTCATCAGAAGATTATAAATGGGTTTGGAATGATTCCAGCACTAGGTGGGTGGTGATCCAAGCATCAGTTGAATGATGAGATATATGTGTTAAGGCAGAAGATTGTGATAGTATGAGAGATAATAATATTAAGTTAATTGAAGAATGTTCATGGCACAAGTGGGGTATCTCAGTGCATGTTGATCATTCCCATTATTTTTGTGTAATCATTTAACTATTGTAAGATATAATTGGTGATGTGGTTGGATTTTAATACTATTATATGGGAAGTTAGTGGACTCTGGGTTTTACGGGGGAAAAAATTTCGAGCGCGGTTTTCAGAAGATGTAAGTAGGCGTGTGCACCAGATATTACAACATCTTCGAGAAAGCTGCGCCAATATTTCTGACCACTCCCCAACACTAACAGGGAGTCATGAACAGTTCGAGACTTACGGGAAAAAAGTCAGGGAACAGTAAAGTGCCATTTGACATGTTTTCCCAGTGTTTATCTTGAAGTTGCTTGGGATTTTCAACCACTTACTAACCTTTGTTAGAGGAGATGTAGTCAGTTCACCCGGGCTTGCGGGGAAGAACAGCGCGACTTCCGAAGATGCCGTAGGCGTGTGCACCAACCGCATGTGTTGGAGGGCTGCCAGGTGCCTGATCTGGGAAATCGGATCCTGCTTGGCTTGTTGAAATCTGGCAGCAACCGTATCTCGATATCTTATAGGCTGCTGTTTTATTCTTTGTCTTGTTCCTTGACGAAGCGTCGTCGCTACATGCTTTATCTCATCGAAGCGGTCTCTCGTTCCACCGGTCGTTCTTATCCACCCGACATCACTTTACGTCCAGTTATTGCGTCGCGGGTTAAGGTTCCTACGTCCATATCCACCCAGCGGTTTTATTAACGGTGACAAGGATCTTTCGTCAGGTTGTACCCACCGGCCGGGACTAAAGTTCCCGCATCTTATCTACTTGTGATGGTTTTGTTGGTCTGACCAAAAAATGATCTTCGTCTGCGGAAGGCCTTTGAAAATTAATATTCGGCATCCGCACCTGTTTCCCGCCCTATTTTTCTTCCAGCACGACTTCAATACTATACATTTTACCTTCTTTTCTTAGCGTCCACCACTTCCCTTCTTGTCCTCCATGTTTTTTCCATATGTAATATGTATGTATGTGTATGTATATGTAGGCTTGGCCTCATTTACATGCATATCACATCTAGACTCATGTCGCAAGCCTCGTTCCTCTCTATTCTGGCTTCCACTCAGCATCTAACCTCATCAGTAAGGAAAGCTGTGCGTCGAACTACCCACCTTACTTGAACTCTTTGGCGACCTGTCGCTGCGGGCTGCAGCGTCGAGGCGTACGGTCCCTCCTATCCTCTGCGGATTCAGCGCCGGATGGCCATCCACGAGACCACACTAAAGCTCAGGCTCCGCTGATAGCGGAGAATCCCGATGGCACATCCCGACTACTTCCCGACTTAGGAAAAGTATTCATCGTCAGTGTGAAGGCGCTTTCTGAGCGCAAGGAGGCTGACCGTCGGCGGACACTGGCGAAGGCGGCGCTTCAGCCCAGCGTGGCGCAGCCGGGAGCTCTGTTGGGCGTCAGCATTCTGCGTAGCCCGCCATGCTTCTGCCTCGATCGATGCCACTGATTCGGTTCAACTAACAGCCAGTCTGAAGTGACGATCGTGCGTAAAGCGGCCTCTGATGGGCGATACTATAGACCTGGGCGAAGTATAGTATGTATTTCAAACAGTCGGATGTGGCGGGAGTGACATCTGAGTGGTGTGGTTAAATATGCCTTTTGTTATCATATGTGGCGGAAACTTTCTCGAAATCTGGCCGCTGTTCAGTTCAATAATGTCGTTGTTGCTCTTACTTTGAACAACAGCGGTAAACTTTATCATTTAAATTTAATTTATATTAAGTCCGGTTCATGACTTTATTGGTGATAGTGATAAGATAAACATTGATCTAATTCTCTTCATTAAATGCGATTTGACATATCAAAGTCGATGTCATGCGAAGATTTCAAGTTCAAGATTTTATTGGGTTCGGCAAGCGGCGGCGTAACCAGCAGTTGCGCACATTGGAATTAAATTATTTTGCTTTCAGGTTAGCGAAGACAAGTGATCTTACCGACTTGCTCCCGTTGAGAGCTACGCTCTTACGGCGTCGGCGCGCTTATTGACGGTGGCAAAGTCCTGTTCACACCTGGCGGTGTCGGCGGCGGTGCAAATATTTCCAGCGTGAGCGCGATGCGCGAGGAACTCCGCCACTCCTCTAGCGTTCGTGATCTGTAGGGAAGTTCATGTCTCGCCCTGGCATGGCATGCCTTCGCCGTGTACGTAAAAGCGGCAGCTCTAATCAGTGTGTCTGTGTTTACTAGAGTGGAGAGCAGGGCCATGCCCATCAAGCAGTGATTCTCTGCAGCCTCCCGGAACCTGCACCTGGCCTCCTGAACCCGAGACGCCCCTGGGCGACAGCACGACATCTCCCAAAGTCTCTGTCAGAATGGCGGTGACCACAGGCTGGTGGTTCGCCTGCCTCCTCCACTCTCCTCCTCCTGGCCTGGGCATCTCCTGTCCTTCCCAGCTACGTACGCACGCCGAGGGCGATGTAAAGTGAGCATGTGGAGGCGGGTGCTCTGGCCCAGCATCGGGTGAAACATTTCATCAACTCACGTGGGAGGACCAGTCTTGGCAAGGGATGATGTGGCCAGCCGGAGTCTCAGCATTATGCCCAGCAGAGAATTGTGGGTGGAGTCAGCTGATGCCTGCATTATGGTGGTGGCGTGCTTGAGTACACGGCGGTGGCGACAGGCGTGCACGGCGGTGGCCGGTACATAGCGGCGGAATTACGTGTGGCATGGCGGTGGCCAGTCGTGTTTTTTATTTGAAATAAAGGCGGGAATGGGTTTTCAGGAGTTTTTTTGCCTTTGGTCCCGGTT